>NC_080167.1:21777656-22077656 GCF_950295315.1 Erinaceus europaeus
GAATTGAGACTAGGCCTAGAAAGCTGCATTAGGGCAGAGAATAGCTCCCAAATATGATTAAAGTATGTAAATACCATTAACTCTAAACCCTCACTGATCTGACCCAGAGCCCATATCTATTCATATTTAGCACCTCTGCTTCTCTGTCAGTCTGAGCTCACAATTCATGGTCTCAGATAGGAACATTCTAGGCTTCTCTCATTTCAAGTTGAGTCTTCCTCTTTCTGTTTTATTTGGTAGGACAGAGAAATTAAAGGGGGAGGAGATTGAGAGGGAAAAAGTAAGGTAGACACATGCGGACCAGTTTGTGAAGTGCCCTCCCTGCAGGTGGGGAGTCTGGGATTGAACCGTGGCTCTTGAGTATGATAGTATGTGGACTCAACCTGGTGTGCCACTGCCCACCCTTACTTCCATCTTGCATTGGAAAGCAGATGTTTGGGCTGGGCGGTAGCACAGTGAGTTAAAGCACACATGGCAAAAAGCTCAAGGACAGTGCAAGGATCTCGTCCAAACCCCCGGCTCCCCACCTGCAGGGGTGTCGCTTCACAAGCAGTGAAACAGGTCTGCAGGTGTCTATATTTCTCTTCCCCTCTCTGTCTTCCTGTCCTCTCTCAATTTCTCTCTGTCCTATGCAATAACAACAATAACAACAAAAACAATAAACAACAAGGGCAACAAAAGAGGAAAATAACCCCAGGAACAGTGAATTCGTAGTGCAGACACCGAGCCCCAACAAAAAAAACCTGGAGGCAAAAAAAAAAAAAAAAAAAAAAAGGAAGTAAGGAAGGAAGAAAAAAAAAAAAGAAAAAAGAAAGCAGATACACGTCATGACCACTAGGGGGCAGTGCAGACTCACTGATTCACTGATTCCACATGCATCATAATAATGTACTCAGGAACTCAGCCACACTATCCTTCTGATGGTGCAAAAGAAGAAGCACAAAGGAGGGTCCCACCTCCAGGTGCTGCTTCTCCTCTTTGTTAATTAATTGAAACAATCACAAAAGGAACATAGATCTAGTCCCAGGCATTTTACTATTCATGTAATATTTTTTTAACTTTTTTTTTCAATTTTATTTATTTATTCCCTTTTGTTGCCCTTGTTGTTTTATTGTTGTAGTTATTATTGTTGTTGTCATTGTTGGATAGGACAGAGAGAAATGGAGAGAGGAGGGGAAGACAGAGAGGAGGAGAGAAAGATAGACACCTGCGGACCTGCTTCACCGCTTGTGAAGCGACTCCCCTGCAGGTGGGGAGCCGGGGTTCGAACCGGAATCCTTCTGCAGGTCCTTGTGCTTTGCGCCACCTGCGCTTAACCCGCTGCGCTACAGCCCGACTCCCATGTAATATTTTAAAACAGTCTTTTAAGCCACTCCTCCAATGAGGCAGCTAGTTGCAGACCCTGGGAGTTCCTTCATGTCGTTAGTCACGGTTCACCTGATCAGCCTCTTTTCTATGGATGAGTCAAAAACAGATTTACAAAAAATTCAGTGTTATTAATCCCATTTGAATTGCTCCTATGTAGGTCAGTTTATTTTATTTTATTTTTTAAATTTATTTATTCCCTTTTGTTGCCCTTGTTGTTTTATTGTTGTAGTTATTATTATGGTTGTCGTTGTTGGATAGGACAGAGAGAAATGGAGAGAGGAGGAGAAGACAGAGAGGAGGAGAGAAAGACAGACACCTGCAGACCTGCTTCACTGCCTGTGAAGCGACTCCCCTGCAGGTGGGGAGCCGGGGTTCGAACCGGGATCCTTATGCCGGTCCTTGTGCTTTGCGCCACCTGCGCTTAACCCGCTGCGCTACAGCCCGACTCCCTGTAGGTCAATTTAAACATCAAACAAAAACCTGTTGGTCATGCGTAAAATTGGTATATAAGACTTCTTGGGGGGAGGGGTCGGGCAGTAGCGCAACGGGTTAAGCGCACATGGCACAAAGCGCAGGGAATCCAGTTTGAGCCCCCGGCTCCCCACCTACAAGGGAGTCGTTTCACAAGCGGTGAAGCAGGTCTGCAGGTGTCTTATCTTTTTATCCTCCTCTCTGTCTTCCTCTCTCCATTTCTCTCTGTCCTATCCAACAACGATGACATCAATAATGGCAATACTAACCACAACAATAATGAGAAACAACAAGGGCAATAAAAGCAGTGGATTCATGGGTGGTGCAGGAACCCAGCCCCAGCAATAACCCTGTAAGCAAAAAAAAAAAAAAAAAAAAAGACTTCTTGGGGGTCAGGCGGTAGCACAGTGGGTTAAAGTGCAAAGACCAGAGCAAGAATCCCGGTTAGAGCCCGGGGATCCCCACCTGCCCCCGGGGAGTCTCTTCACAGGCGGTGAAGCAGGTGTGCAGGTATCTATCTTTCTCTCCCCCCTCTGTTTTCCCCTCCACTCTCCATTTCTCTCTGTCCTATCCAACAACAATGATATCAGTAACACAACAATAATAATAACCACAATGATTTTTAAAAAAAGGCAACAAAAGGGGGAAAAGTAGCCTCCAGGAGCAGTGGATTCGTGGTGCAGGCACCGAGCCCCAGCAATAACCCTGGAGGCAAAAAAAAAAAAAAAAAGAATTCTTAGAAAAATCATTTAATGATTTTGGGGCTTACTCTTTGGTGTTGAGGGCTCTCCTTTCTGGACTGAGATGAGATCAGAGGATAAAAGTATGTTTTTACTGTGCCTTCATTGAAATCTACAGCAGAGGAATCAGTAGCATGGAGTGAAGTTACTTTTCATGAAGAAATTGGAGAGTTCACATTATTTATGTGGTGAATCTAAGAGGGGAAAAGTACTGTCATCCTTTTATTTCTGTTTGTTTATTCCCCAAACCACCCTTAAAGAGCCTCCAGTTCAGGTCCTTAAAAATGGTCTCAGAGCTTGACTTTGAAGCTACTAGTCTCATAACAACAACTTTCAGTGATTGCTGTTCCTTTGATGTAGGCAAAACTCTACAAATTGTTAGATAAAGCCTTCCCCTGTGGCTCTACAAGTTCTCCAGGGCAGGATAAACTTTCTGAGGGTCTCCTAAGCATCTTGTTATTTGGAGGGAGTGGGAGCCAATTTCCTTCCATTAAAAAAAAAAAAAAAAAAACTTGCATTCACTGGGGGGAGAAAACTTTTAAATACCTTTATTTATTTATTCTTTGGATAGAGACAACCAGAATACAAGAGAAAAGGGGGTGACAGAGAGGGAGAGAGACAGAGAGACTTTTGCAGCACTGTTTCATCACTTGCAAAGCTTTCCCCCTGCAGGTGGGGACTGGGGGCTCGAATCCCAGTCCTTGGGCATTATAACATGTGTGTTCAACCGAGTGTACCACCAACTGGCTCTGAGTCAATTTCTTCAGTGACTACACTGAGATGTGATGTGTGGAGCTGATCCAGAGACCTGGCATCATTCACTTATTCATTCTTTGACATACTGTTTTCTGAAAATACAGACCTTCAGGATCATCAGAAGTCCCCCCTTTTAGAAGGACTCAAAGATCAAAATGTTGGGTGTTTATTTCAGAGAAGTAGGTGAATCCTGTTGACACATTAGACTTATTATAGAACATTTTCAGGCCGTTTGAATGCACATGTTAAAATGCAGAAGGGTCAGGGTTCAGGGTTTAGGGTTTCCCCCTGCAGGGGGAAAATTCTGTGAGTGGTGAAGCCATGCTGTAGGTGTCTCTCTCTTTCCTTCTTTATCTCCCCTTCTGTCTCAATTTCTGGCTGTCTTTATCATATATATATATATATATATATATATATATGCTTTTTTAAAAAAAAAAAACCTCTTTCTCAAACATCAGTAATCTGATGTAATATGATCCTATTTCTTGCTCATCTCCAGTCCAGTGGCCTTCCACTCACATGGAGCCAGTATCCTCCCTTCCCATCAATTTGTCTTTGTGTGTGGGGGGGTCAGTATTGAGGGTGCTTTCAGTACTGGACTTGCGTTCATTATTTGCCTTGGAGTTCTCTACTGGACTTAGGGCTAAGTGTAGGGCTCGGGGTTCATTGTTGGACTAGAGATTTACACTGGAGTGGGGTTTGTTGTTGGATTTGAAGATCACTGTTGGATTTCTGCTTTGGTTAGGAGGTGCTGGAACAAAGTTTGGGGATCTTGCTGAGATTGTGGGCTCTTCTGGAAGGGTGGATGTCACTTTCATACATATTGTTGGCCACAACTCAACCAACTGTATGTCTCTCAGAAGACCAGGCTTGGGTGTGATTAAGACTAGTAAGTGGAGCAAATGAACATATAGAAACATCTGCCAAAGGCTCCAATGAACAAAGAAGATATAAAAAAATGTCCGTGAGGACTTGTTAATCTTAGGTTGGCAGCAGTGGGACAGACCTGCAACTTCTCCTTGATCTCTCTAGAATTCTTTCCCCTGACTGTAAGACACCAAGGTTAGCTGGCTTAGAGGCAGAAATGGATGATTTGTTTCACAAAGTATAGCATAGAGGGGGCCCAGAGGTAGCGCAGCAGGTTAAGCGCATATGGCGTGAAGTGCAAGAACCGGTGTAAGGATCCAGGTTCAAGCCCTGGCTCCACACCTGCAGGGGGGTAGCTTCACAAGTGGTGAAGCAAGTCTGCAGGTGTCTATCTTATTCTCCTCCTTTCTGTCTTCCCCTCCTCTCTCCATTTCTCTCTGTCTTATCCAACAACAACAACAGCAGTAATAATAATAAATAATAGGAACAATGAACAACAAGGGCAAAAAAAGGGGGGTGGCCTCCAGAAGCAGCGGATTCACAGTGCAGGCACCGGAACCCCAGCGATAACCCTGGAGGCAAAAACAAACAAACAAAAACAAAGTGTAGCATAGATATTTGTGGTAAGCTCAACTTTCTATATTGATAAGTAAGTAAATAGAGACAGATGGAGTACCATGCTATTGATTTTTTCTTTCTTTCTTTTTTTTTTTCAGATGAGCCTGATCCTTTGAGTTCAACTAGGGGTCACTTGGAGATGTGCTCAGTTACTTAGGAGGTATATATGCTGGACTTTCAATCTCTTCTGATGAGGCCTGGGATAAGATAAGTCAGTAAGAAAGGACAGAGTGGGAGAACGGGAAGACAGATGGAATTTTAGTTTGGCCACTTGGAAGAACCTGAAAGTGCTGTGACATCACAAAGAATTCATGTCCTCCACTGGTATCTCACAGGGACTGGCAGGGCAGTGGTCCTCTGTGGGTGAAGTTATAAAAAAACAAAAACAAAAACTACAGGAGGGCTTATTCTGTCGCCTCTTGCAAGTGATTTCTGGGAGACTGGAAAGGACTGTTGTCTACATACTGGGCAGGAGAGAATGAATACCGACAGCCCCCAGCTGTGACATCCAGAAGGCGCTCCATGGAGGGGTGACCTTGCAGGACACCCCAGAAAGGGTGTGTACTGTCCTTGTGGCTACATGAGTGTTCAAGATGAAGGTCATCCTTCTGTTTGAAAAGCAAAGGCATTTGCAATTGTGACCTGACTCCAGGCCTGAGTCTGTCTCCTTATGGATCAAAAGGATTAGAGAAGAACTGATTCCATTTTGAATAATGTCCTGAGTTTGTATACCTGAAAGCACCTTCACTGAGGTACAGTTCCCTCCCGGAAGTCCTTGTTCTCAGCCTTCCACAGCTTCCAGGCAAAGCTGCTCTCTCTTGAAACTGCTGCAGGGAACACTTTGTTGTATTAAAAGATGACAACCCAAACTGCCTGGTGTAGAAACCTAATCCACATAGTACGAACAATTAGAACTATTTAATTACCAACAAAATAAAGCTCATAAATTGATTTATAACTCTGCAGCTGAAGCCCATACTCCAATTAACTGGAGACAAGACAGCAGTTG
Organism: Erinaceus europaeus; assembly: GCF_950295315.1. Taxonomy (NCBI): domain Eukaryota; kingdom Metazoa; phylum Chordata; class Mammalia; order Eulipotyphla; family Erinaceidae; genus Erinaceus; species Erinaceus europaeus. The sequence goes on from NC_080167.1 coordinate 21,783,486, forward strand.
TGATGGTAGGTTGTCTAAGAGGCATGGGATATAGCCATGGGCTTGTAGCCTCATACCACCCCACGACTGACTCAGACACTGCTTCCTCATGGCTAGTTGTGCTAAGAATTGGCTAAAGGACTCTTGTTTCAGCTAGAATAGCTGTTTGGACCAAAAAAAAAAAATGTGAGTAGCCATTCTTAGTCTTTTTTATTTTTTGATCACCTATCAAGTATCTGAAATGGTAGCTTCTTAGATTCTTAGAAAAAGAATCCTCCCACAAATGGGGAAAAATTCAGTCTAGTCAACAGTGTTTAGTGGGGCTGAGGATAGCATTTGAGAGTAGCTGTGATCTGTCGGCTACCTAGTATCTCTAGGGCACATCTGTGGGAAATTTAGACAATGGCATGGATAGTCAGAAAACAAAACAAACAAACAAACAACAACACAACCTCATGATTGCAATTCTGGGGCGGGGAAATCTCTATTTAATTTAAGATATATAACGTATTTATTATCAGGACTGGGTGGTGGTGCACCCAGTCGAGCGCTCATGTTAGTATGTGCAAGGTCCCAGGTTCTAGCCCCAACTCTGCCTGCAGGGCAGGCATTTCACAAGCAGTGGAGCAGATCTACAGGTGTCTTTCTCGCTCCCTCTTTATGTCCCCTTTCCCTTCTCAATTTCTATCTCTCCTGTCTAGGAAGGAAAAAAAAAAGGCTGCTGGCAATGGTGGATTCTTTGTGCAAGCAATAACCTTGGTGGTAATAAAAGCCCATTAGAAAATAAAATATTAATTTCTTATTTTCAATAAAGGACAGCTACTGTTAATTTCAAGGCAATAAATATGGGGTATGATTTAGAAATTCACTTCTGTAAATCCAGTTCTATGCTTTGTCATCCAATTGATCTCTTTCACTCTACTCCTCTTTCCATTTCCCTTCTACTTACCACAATTTAGTTCAACAGTAAAAAAATGTTGATTCTAATGAAAAAATACATATATTGATTTTTAATGATTATTAGCATTTGATTATATACACGTTACAATGCAGGTGCATTTTTTGAATAAGAAATATATTCAGGGCAGTCGGGTGGTAGCACAGCTGTTAGTTAAGCACAGTTGGAGCAAAGCACAAGGACTGGCGTAAGGATCCCTGTTGGAGCCCCCGGCTCCCCATCTGCAGGGGGGTCCGCTTCACAGGCGGTGAAGCAGGTCTGCAGGTGTCTATCTTTCTCTCCCCCCTGTCTTCCCCTCTCTCCATTTCTCTCTGTCCTATCCAACAACGACGACAATAATAATAATCACAACAAAAAAACCACAAGGACAACAAAAGGGAATAAATATTTAAAAAAAGAAATATATTCAATGGTTACTGGGAATTATGAAGTCATTATTATAGATATCATGCCCCAGTGAAACCTTCGTGGAAAAAAAGAAAAAGAAAGAAGGTAGATGCAGCTTCACATTAAAGTGACCGGGGGTTGGGCGGTAGCGCAGCAGATTAAGCTCACCTGGCCTGAAGCTCAAGGACCCGCCTAAGGATCCCGTTTCGAGCCCCCTAATCCCCACCTGCAGGGGAATCGCTTCACAGGCGGTGAAGCAGGTCTGCAGGTGTCTATCTTTCTCTCCCCCTCTCTGTCTTCTCCTTCTCTCTCCATTTCTCTCTGACCTATCCAACAATGAACGACGTCAACAACAACAATAATAACCACGACAAGGCTACAACGACAAGGGCAACAAAAGGGGAAAAATGGCCTCCCGGAGCAGTGGATTCATGGTGTAGGCACTGAGCCCCAGCAATAACCCTGCAGGCAAAAAGAAATATAATGACCTCGACAACTCAGGGTTGATATGCAGTGCAGACACTGACTGCCACAAACGTCAGAAGAAGGGATGCTAGGGCCTAAGCCTCAGTTTCCCCATCAGTGGGGTGAGAGGGACAGTGGAGTAGACCAGTAGTCTGGACAACACTGTTAAGAAATTTCAGAGTCCCATTTAGACCTGTTGAGTCAGAAGCTAGGGGAGGGCTTGGGCTCAGTGCTCAGTGCTTAACACATTCCCTAGGTGATGCTGAGTCTCCTATCACAGAAGCCCTGAAAACAGAAAACCTCAGTCAAAGGCACTGTGCCATATTAACACTTTACAATTCTGTAGGAAATATAAAAAAGGGGGGGCAGCAGAAAGTATAAGAAGGAAAAGAGAGAAAACAGACACTCAGCAAAGTAAAGAAAGGATAGACAGCATGCATATCTCAGAGAGTGAGCATCTTGTGAAGAACTACACTCACTTTCCTCATCTTCCTTACAACTTAAAAGTCTTACAGCTCTAGTTCATTTCTGTGATCACAGACATCAGAAGTAAAACATCTGTTGTTTTCCTAGCCAAGTAATAATAACACTATTTTCCTCAAAAAAGCCATATTTACCTACTAAGGCAAATTCACCTCATTTGACTTGGTTGTTGGTTTACAAGATTTTTTTTAAAAAAAAAATATGTGTGTGTGCATGTATATATATATACATACACACACACACATATATATATGCAGCATGCTTTTCTGATGTTGCTTTGGGATGTCTCAGTTAGGAATTCTGGAAAGGGACAATGAACAACATGGAGTTTTGACTTCTCAAAATGGGCAATCAACAGACCCATTCCCAGGTCCCTATGGGCCAGTTGCGAGTCAGGGTAGAATTGTTTCATGGTCATTGGGATGATCATTTCCAGAATGAGAGATGAGGAACCACCAGTCACTCCATATGGCCAAGGCTGAGGCCCTACTGCTTAAAACTTGGTGGAAATACCCTGTGCAGGGAGAAGAACCCCTCTGCAAAGAGATTTGTGTGCATCTGTAGAGGAAGCTCTCTGGCTGGCATCCTCCACTGAAGTTGGAGGGCTTGCTCTTAGCTGGAGGCTTGAAGAAGAAGGAAGGCAAATGGCTTTCCCGACACCTGTTGGCAAAGTGGGCAGCTTCTTCAGGTTCCCTGAGCTGACCGGGTATTAACTCATCTCTCTTCAGCACCCACCTTTGTACACAGGCAGGAAGGGGAACCCAGGAGGGGTGGGTGCAGGGCCACCAGAGGGAGGTGGGGTTTACTTTGCGGATTGGGGCTCACAGCTGTCACTCTGAAAGGGTGGGGCTTTTTTTTTTTTTTTTTTTGAAACGCTTGGAAGGCAAAACCCCAAACCCGCACCGGGCAGCGCGGCGCTCGCGTCCGCTCCGGATGCGGTCCTGGCCAAGCGGGGCCCGGGCGCCGGCGGACGGGTGGCAGCTGCGGCGTCCAGCCGGCTTCCCGCGCCCGCTCTCCCTCCCCCGCGCGCAGCTGGCCCGGCGCCCCCCAGCGCCTGGGGGGGCGCCCCGCGTCTCCGCAGCCGGTCGTGCGCTCTGCGCGCCCGGAGCCCGCGAGCCCTACCCCGCCAGGGCTGGCGTCGGCTCCGGAGCGGCTGCACCCCAGCAAACTTTGGGCGCCGGCGTGCGCGCCAGCCCCGGGGCGCGGCGGGCCCGGGATGGGGGCCGTGAGCTCGCGCGCCCCGCGCCGCCCCTCGCGCCGGGCCGCTCGGCTGGGGGCCTGGGCGCCGCCTCCGCCAGAGCGCCGGGCGCTGCAGCCCCGCCGCCTCTGCGCCCGCGCCGGCACCTGCTAGCCAGCTCCGAGCCCTGCGCGCCGCCACAGTCCTGTGCACCCTTTTTGGACCGCCCGGGGGCCACTCCGCGCCGGGGGCGCAGGGGAAGGAGCACATCCTCGGGGATGCACCGGAGCGTTGCCCGGTGGGCGTGAAACGACGAGGTGGCGTCTGGGACCCAGGAGGGCAACTCCAAGTCCCCGCGCGCTCGGCGCCCCGGCCAGGCCATGGGGTGGCGGGGGCTCGGCGCTGGGCGCTGGGGCCGCGGGGGTGCCTAGCCCAGCTCTCTTCCGCCGCCGGCACCGCCCCGGGCCTCCGGGGGCTCGGCCACTCTCCACTTGGCCCAGACGGCCCCTGGGAGCCTAGGACGTGAGCTCCGGGGCTCCAGCATGTGTCCGTCTGACATGGGGGCGCGGTGGCACCATTGGTCTCCTGTGCTCATCAGCCTGGCCGCCCTGTTCTCCAAAGGTGAGTGAAGCGACCTTCGCCTCAGACGCTGGGACTAACTTTGCTGGAAGTGCTTGTGTGGGGTGGTGTGCGTGCGTGGCTGAGGTGTTGGGGAGCCGGGACGTGGGTGTGCGGGTGCCGGTGCGGGTGCGCGCATATGTGCCTGCGTAAGGCAACCTGGAGCTGGCCTCCAGTGCCTCCCACTTGAACACTTGGAGGTGGGGATACCCAGGTGAGACTGCAGAGGGACTGGAGGGAAAAAAGCCCCCTGCCAGGTGCTCACTGAGGGACTCCCCCATCCCCCCAGAAGGTTGTTACAGGGACTAGGGACTGAGCTAGAAAGAGGTGGGCAAGGGTGACAAGACTTGTTGGCAGGGTTGTAGAATTTGGTATTGACTTTTCCTGCCGACCTGTTAGCAAATAGGGGTGTTCTTCGAGTGGCAGTGATGCTGGGTGCACCAGAGGTAGCAGCACTTGTGTCAAGGGGCCACCCAAGAGGTGGCACGAATCTCCTTGCCTGGCCTCTTCCTGCTTCCTGCTTCACAGGCTGCAAGGTGGAGTTTGAACCTGCACTTGTAACTGACTTATCCCATCAGGTATCCCCCCTCCCCATTTGCTTTCTCCATGTTCCCTTCCTTGCTCCCTGCCCTTCATCTAAACAGCAAGTTTGGAGGTTCAGGAAACAGATTTCCTGGGGAAAAAAAAAGTGATTCGATTCACACAGAAGATTGCAGAAAGTGCCAGCAATTTTTCCTTGTTATTGATCTGGGCTGTGTATGTGGGGGGCACCCACTTTTCCTACAGAAAAATGTTTTAGGAGGAAAGAGTTTCTTCATTCTTTTCGTTCTTTCTCTCTTTCCATTGTCTGAGGGGGGGGGCAGGCACCATATCACCAATGCTTCCTTTAGTGCATTTGGGGCCGGGCTTGAACCTGGGACTCTGCACTTGGCAAAACAGACTTACTTAGCCATCCCAGGAAGAGATTTTCAGCAATCATAATTATGAGTGATTGCCCCTCGAACAACCCTGTAAACAACTTTTTTTTTTCCCCTGAGAGGATGTTGGAGATGAGGTCTCTTATAGAAACTTCAAAGCCAATTATCATGCCCACAGCCTTATAATTACAGGGATTTTCTGAGCCCTTCCTGAACCACTGGGGCTACAAAGCTGTGGCAGTGATAACATAGTTAGGTGACTCCCTAGCTGGGGATTGGTCAAATTTAGGAAAAAGAACATGGCTACCCCCTACCCCCATACTCCACTCTCCACAGCTTTTTGAAGTACAGACTTGATGCCTTCCGTTGTTGTTAGAACAGCCCCCAGGACCAGTGGTTCTGGAATTTATGATGTGCACAAGAAACCAACCAACCAAAACAAACAAACAAAGAAAAAAGGTTGTTGTATTCAGTAAATCTAACCCCAGAGACCTGAGGTGAACACTCCTCCGTCCCCCTCCTTCCCAGTCCCCAGCAACAGCAGCCCAGCCACTGCAGTCTGCTCTAAGCCATGCTTTTTATTGGTTGTCTCTTGGTGTATATATAATAGGAATAGGCATCTCTGTTTTTATGCTGCAGTAACAAGACTTTATTAAGAAAGGTACAGTATTGCTTTGTGAATAGGATCTAGCGATTGTGTTTTCTGGGCTGTGTACATAAGTTCTGGTGCTGATCGCTCTATTAGATTGAGCAGTCTCAAAAGAGTGGTGGTGCCTGTGAACTTTCTCACGTGGCAACACTGACAGTGCCCTGCACATGAGGAGCTGTGGAGTGTGGTGATGTCCCTTCTAGGTGGCTAAAACTCAGCTTGCGAGATGCTGCTCTAAACCCAGCACTGGTTTTATTTAGTGTGTTGCTTGGGAAAACAACTCCAAAGTGATTAAGATGTGTGGAAAATATTGTACAGCACTTAGCACAGTGATGAGCCTATGGCAACATGCCAGTGATCATACCATTAATGTTTTCAAGTTGTAGACCATTTCATGGTGGGGGCAGACATGTTACAGTGCACAAGGATCCAGGTTCAAGTCCCTGGTCCCCACCAGTGGAGGGAAAACTTCACAAGTGATGGAGCAGTGCTGTAGGTGTCTCCCTTTTCTTTCTCTTCATTCTCTGTCTCCCACTTACTTCTTTATATCTCTGTCTCTATCTAATAAATAAGATAATAAAAAAAAGAATATTTCAGGGGCCAGACAGTGCCACACCTGGTTGACTGTTCAAATAACCATCACAAAGACCAAGGTTTGAGTCCCCACTTCCCACCTGTGTGTGTGGGGACACTTCATGAGTGGTTAAGTAAGTCTGTAGGTGTCTCTTTTCTCTCTCTCACTCTCTATCTCCTTCTCTCAATTTTTAACTCTTGTATCTAATAAAAAACAGGAGGAAAAAAAGAAGGAAAAAGTGGCCATTGGAATCAGTGGATTCCTAGTGCAGCCTTGAGTCCCAGCAATATCCCAAGTGGAAAGAAAAAAAGTTACAAATTGTGTGGTGCAGATATGACCTGTGAACACATGGATGGTTTACTTCTTTGTCCTGGGTATTCAGATCACTTTCTCCTGTAAGAATCTCCTACCACTTAATGGGTCGTTCTGAACCAGCTTGAAATCACACATTGACTGTCTTTGGAAGTGTTTTGTTTGGCACATCTGTTCCAGGGACAGTGGCTGTATTCATGTGACCCTGTCTCAGAGCCCTGATGCCCAAGTACTGCCTGCATCCAGCCTGGTGCCATGGCCCTCCTGCACTGGGCTTTCTTTTTAAAAAATATTTATTTATTTATTCCCTTTTGTTGCCCTTGTTGTTTTTTATTATTGTTGTAATTATTATGGTTGTTGTTGTCATTGTTGGATAGGACAGAGAGAAATGGAGAGAGGAGGGGAAGACAGAGAGGAGGAGAGAAAGACACCTGCAGACTTGCTTCACGGCTTGTGAAGCAACTCCCCTGCAGGTGGGGAGCTGGGGGCTCGAACAGAGATCCTGATGCCAGTTCTTACACTTTGCACCACATGTTCTTAACCCACTGCGCTACCGCCTGACTCCCTGCACTAGGCTTTCTGAGGGCAACTCTCTGCAGAGTTTCTACATGTAGTGCTTCCCTCCTAGATCAGAAGGGAGGCATATGGGGAGCAGAGCATCACCTCTTACTAAGGAAATTCTGTCCTCTCACAGCACTGAACTGGAAAGAGAACTTAGTTTTATAGTGACTGGTATCTTCTGCAGACTTTGAGAGGAAAAGACATAAGCAAGAGGGAGTTTGTGTGTGAGAAAGGTTCTAGTGGGCATTTGTGTCTATTGTTGACAAAGCCTTCCTGCTTTAGTATCTCCATTATCATAGCAAGAAACCAAGGAGAGAGGTGTGTGTTTTGCTTTGAACATGACACCTGGGCGTGGATGTGGGACAGTCTCAAACAGGTGTGGGTAGAAGGGTGCCTAGTACATTCTGGGCACCCTTGCCCGGCACCCTTTCAGATCTCAGATTGTACAAACGCTTGTCCTTTATTGTCTGGTATAGTCAGTGCAATGTGGCATTAACTTTGTCCAGGACCAAGACCAGTCTTTTCTTTCTTTTTTTTTTTTTTCTGCAACTTTTTCTTTCTGAATCCCAGTAGATGGGCAAGAGAAAGAGCTCTTCTTTGTCTCTTCCCTTTCAGAAGGTTCATTGTGTTGGTTTTGGAAGAGACTGCATTTCAGTTTAGAGCTCTCATTAGAGAGAGCTGGCCAGTGGCACCCAGTTAAGCACACATAATAAGCACACTAAGTTCAAGGACTCAAGCAAGGATCTGGTTCAAGCCCCTGGCTCTCCAACTGCAGGAGGGACACTTCACAAGTGGCAAAGCAGGTCTGCTGGTGTCAATCTTTCCCTCTCTCTCTTCTCTCTCAATTTTTCTTTGTCCTATCTAATTAAAAAGGAAAAAAAAAAGTCCACTAGGAGCAGTGGATTCATAGTGCCAGCACTGAGCTCCAGCAATAACCCTGGAGGCAAAAAAAAAAAAAAAAATAGGTGAGGTACTTAAGAGGCACAAGGAACAGATTTGTCCCTCAGCTCCAATCTGAAATTTTGCTAAGTGATCAGCTGTCTTTCATTCTGACCTGCTGTCTGAGAATTGAGGTTTTGTTAGCAGTTGAGAACAGAAGAAAATATTCAGATATGACCCAGGCCCAAATTGGCCTTCATGAAACTAGTGACAAAATTACATGAGTGTGTCTTAGCAGAAAGGCCACCAATCATTTGCTAGAGTGGGAGGAGATGGCAGACAAGTGGTGCTGAGGTGACAAGAGTTTCTTGGGTCTGTCTAGTCAGCAGCTTCTTCTGCTTTTGTTAGTCACTTTGGAAGGGGTAGGGCCAAGAATGAGGGTTACAGTTCAGACCCTCTTTCCACTCCATAAACAGAGGAGCTGATCAAGGATGATGTCTGCAGCCCCATGACTACCTGTGCCCTTTCTAGCCTCAGACCAAGGAGGATATGACCTCAGGACTGGAGTCCAACATCCAGGCATGACCCTTAATCAGAAAGCCAGATTCTGGGACTGGAGATAAATTGCCCAGCTGATTTCACAGTGACGGTGTATGAGACTTTGAGTTTATGCCCCAGAGCCACATGGGTTGCCCCATGGATAATAGGCAGTGCTGAGGTGACTCTTCCTAACTCCCCCACCTAATCAAACCAGTGGGAAAATAGGCCATTATGGTAGCTCAGTGGTATTGTTGATCTATAAGACTTTGCATTCATTCCAATGGTCTCATTCAAGTAAATGCAAGGGCCCATGCAAGGAGCTGGGCTCAGGACCCCGCTCCTCACTACAGTGGAGACACTTCACAAGTGGTGAAGCAGGTTTGCAGGTGTCTATCTTTCTCTCTTCCTCTCTGTCTCCCCCACCCCCAATTTCTCTGTCCTATCGAATAAAATGAAAAAAAAAAAAAAAAAAGGAAAAACTGGCTGTGAGACGCTGTCACAGAAACAGAAACTATCCCCATCCCTATGTTCTACCCATGAATCTGGCAGTGAGTGGGAGAACAGAGAACTGAGGTAGGGACAGTTTTTCCTGGTTTGCGCCAGTACCTCACTGAGCTTAGATGATATTTCCCACCTCTCCTATCCAAGCCCAGGGGGCCATCTCACTGAGCCTCAAATTCCTTCCTGTTCCTTCCCTAGGCCCTACCTCTATTCACCATGACCTGCCATAGGAAGTGTTCCCATCTTGGTTTCCTCATTTGCACATCTGGGTGACTGTTTCTGGTGCCATCTTGTCTGTTACATCAGGGGCTATAACTTGAGGGACAGGAAGTTCTAAAGGACACAGACACTGCTGCACCAAAATGTACTGGGGGAAAGAGAAACTAACGCTTGTTTTCCCCACATTTAAAAAAGTCTGGCATGCATTATCTCAACAAAGAATTGAGAAGTGAACAAGATTTTCAGGAATTTTAAACTTTATTTAGGAAAATTGAGAACATTCATATGTTAGGCCAAGAGAGGAGAGAGAAAAACGGAGAAGCCCCCAGAGCTATCTTTACTCACCTGTTGATGGGGGGTGCTCACCCAGGGCAGGGAACCCTGATGGACAGAGGGAGAGGGAGGGAGAAGGAGGGAGAGAGAGGGCGCAGAGTTCATACTCACATGGTGACCTGGAAATACAGAGAGCGAGCCATGCCCATAGGTCTAGCTTTTAACACCCAAGCCCTGCCTCCACCTTTCCAAGCCACACCTGTCACCACTCCCATTTGCTGGGCGGCAGTTTCCTTCCCCAGGTGTGGTGCAGTAGTGTCTGTGTCCCCTTAGGTACTTCCTGTCCCTCAACAACTCCTCTACCTGTGCATAACTTAGGATTTTTTAAGACTATCATTATCATCATTTTTTGAACGACGCATAAAGGCAGAAAGAGAGTGAAAGAAGCCTTTGTTCATTTAGTGCAGTGGGGACCTGCACTTGAACCTGGGTCATGGACATGACAAAGCAGTGCCCTATCCAAGATAGTGACTTATTTTGCCAGCCTGTATTTTTCTCATTATATGAACTACATGCTCACCGTTTCCTTTGCAAATATTCACTTAAAACATTTTTACAATTTGCAACTCTATCTTGGTATTTCATTCAGGTATTAATAAATAGCTTAAAGGGCCCTTGCGTTTTCACTGAGAAAGGTGGGAGGAGAGAAAATGTTTGTCATCATAGCATGAACAAAACAAAACAAAACCCTACTTTCAATGCATATGTTTAGAAATGTTTAACTACAAGCAATGTGAACTCTAAAATCAAATTTAAGGAATAATAATAATAACCCAAGAAGTAAATAGCTGCAAACTCTTAGAATTTACAAATTGAGGACAAAGCAATTCTCTAAATTTAGTACTAAGCTATTAGCTGCAGTATACTCACAAAAAAAATGGTAGTTTCTGTGAGATCTTCTATTTATATTCTTTGTATTATTTATGAATAATTCAGATACTGTATGTTACTTCTGCAGATTTGTAGTGATATTCAACATTGAATATTGTTTAGTCATTTTTCGTTTTTTTTTTTTTGTACCAGAGCACTGCTCTGCTCTGGCTTATGGTGATGCAGGGAATTGAACCTGGCACTTCGGAGCCTCAGGCATGAGAGACTTCTTTGCCTAACCATTATGTTATCTACCCCTGCCCCTTTTTGTTTGTTTGTTTGTTTTTAAAATCATTTTTTAATATGTCCTTGCTAAAATTAGATGGTATCTTAGAAATACTGCCCATCTAATTTATATCAAAGCACAATACTTAGAATAAATTATTCTAAACAACTGATGATAGATAATGAAATTATATATATATATATTTTTTTTTTATCCAGAGCACTGCTCAGCTTGGTTTATGGTGTGTGGGGGGGTTGAATCTGGGACTTTGGAGCCTTAGGCATGAGAGTTTCTTTGCATAGCTATTATGCTATCTACCCCCTCCAGAAATAACGTATTCATGAAAATTATAATAACAAGTCTATATTTAAGCAGTACTACCATCAGATTGTGCTATAGTAATCAGGGTAATGACAGCACCAGTTTTTGGAATTTAGCTACAAAAGATGCAAATAAATATAGCATGAGCCAAAACGTGCAGATGTGGTGCCTTGGTTGTGGGTATTTGGGGCCAGCTGCCTTGGAAACTTGAGTCATATCAGCAGATGACCTCAGATCTCTGGGTTCCCACAGTATGACCTTCCTCCAGGGGTCCTCAGGATTCAGGGAGCCCGACACCCCAACACCTGACACCCCAACACCCCAACACCTGTGGACGCAGCAGCAGGAAAAAAAGGGCCCTAAAGAAAGACAAGAGGTAAGAAGTGGGATGTATACCCACACTTAAAGACATACATATGTGCAGATGTAAAGCTATACTCCTGAAGTTTTACAATCCTGTAGAGAAATGTGAAGTTATTTTTTAAATAAAAGGCTTCCCTGGGTTATGGCTGTTACCTGAACTGGAATTTGCCCAGCTGTTGCCTGTTGGAATTGTTTTCTTTCCTCTTATTTTATTCTGATGGACTCAGCAGTTATCTAGTTGTCTTAAACTCTTCCTTGGGAGAATCAGATTTCCTTTCCATGGTAGTGCATGGTGTTCATCAATTCTTTCTCTTCTCTCTCTCTTTTTTTTTCTTCTCTTTTCTTTTCTTCTCTTTTATGTTTTATCTGTTGGATAGAGACTGAGAGAAATTGAAAGAGAAAGAGGAGATAGGGAGAGAGAAAGAGACACACCTTCAGACCTGAGGGCTTGAACCCTAGTCTTTGCACATGCTAACATGTATGTCCAATCATATGTGCCATCACCTGGCCATGTCTCTGAGTCTTTGTCTGTGAATTTACCTGGTTTTTGAAGAGATTTTTGAATCTTACAGGTGGATTTCAGGTTTTTTATGCACAGTGAAGATTTCTTTTGTTTTTAAGCAGAACGTTTCCTCCTCAAGCAATCGCTGAAACTGAGTGACATGTTTGTCATGCGTGTCGGGCAGACTTTGATGTTTCATCTTCAGCTTCTGAATCTTATGATCCAGGTGTGAGTTTTCATGCTACAAAGATGCTTCATTAGTTTGCACAGACTAGATGTTTGACTTGAAAGTACAGTCCTTTTCCTTTCTTCCCACAGTTGCCTCTTTATTTTTTACTTGTTTTACTATCTTTATTGGATAGAGACAGCCAGAAATTGAGAGGGAAGGGGGGTCATAGAGAGGAAGAGAGACAGAGAGACACCTGCAGCACTGCTTCACCACTTGCAAAGCTTTCCCCTGAAGGTGGGGACAGGGGGCTTGAAGCAGAATTCTTGGGCATTGTAACCCATCATTCAACCAGGCGCATCACCCCACGGCCCCTCCACAGTTGCCTCTGTATTTTCCTTTTTAGGATGTCAGGGTACACATTGGAGCCAGCATCATCCATGACACCTTTTTTTAATTAAAAAAAATTGTATATATATATTTTTGTTTTTGGGTAAAGCAGAAATTGAAAGGGTAGGGAATAGAGAAGGAAAGAGAAAGTGAGATACCTACAACCTTGCTTCTCCACTCATGAAGCTTTCTCCCTGCAGATGGGGAATGGGGGCTTGAACCCTGGTCCTTGTGCACTGTAATGTATTCACTCAACCAGGTGTGCCACCGCTTGGCCCTCATGACACCTTTCAGATCAAGTTATTCATCCAGGCCCAGGGTAGTGGCCATTATCTGTTTCATTCCTCTGCTGGTTTTTCATGTGCGTAGATCTATATGATAATTTCAAAAGGGCAGGCAGAGTGAGAGTCTCCAGTGGGTTTTCTTCCCCCCCCTTTTGTTGCCCTTGTTGTTGTAGCCTTGTTGTGGTTATTATTGTTATCGTTGTCACTCGTTGTTGGATAAGACAGAAATCGAGAGAGGAGGGGAAGACAGAGAGGGGGAGAGAAAGATTGACACTTGTAGACCTGCTTCACTGCCTGTGAAGCAACTTCCTTGCAGGTGGGGAGCTGGGGCTTGAACCAGGATCCTTAGGCCTGTCCTTGCACTTTGCGCCACATGCGCTTAACCCGCTGCGCTACTGCCCGACTCCTGGTGAGTTTTCATCAGTCCAGGTAAGGTGACTTCATTTCTTCTTCAGGATCCGCTCCCTGTGAATGGGTGAAAGTACTTATCTTTATTTCTCTTTTTCCTGTCTTCTTTCTTGAATAAGCAGTTCTGGGCTCTCTAGAAAATGAGAGTTGCCATTTAAGACATGTTTCTTCTGATGTTCTCCATTGTTCTTTGATGGTTTTGAGATAGATTTTTCATCAGTGACTTGGGAAAGTTGAGAAATAAGTTGTCCTGGTGTCTTTTCTAGAAAGTCAACAGTGTCCTGAACTGATGACTTCAGATTTGTGCTCAGGGCTTAGCAGTACATGATATGTAATATAAGGAGACCCTACATGGCCTGGGGGATGTCACTGGATTATGCCAGTAGCCCAATATTCTTACTACATGGTCCAAGACCTATATCACTGGTAGAATACCTTTTCTGAGGCCTTCCTAGTTCTCAGTATTGTTTGGTGATGGCCAAAGTCACCTCAGCAACACATGCCGTGATGTCCCAGGGGAAACCAGGGTGACCCAAGATATGCTCTTAGAAATCAGCAGGGGGTTCAGGGCCAGGTGGTGGGTGGTGCTGTACATAGTTGAACGCACGTTACCATATGCAAGGACCCTGGGTTCCAGTCCTCACTCCCCACCTACAGGGGGAAAGCTTTGGTAATGGTGAGGCAGGTCTGCAGGTGTCTCTTGTTCTCTGTCCCCCCCTTTCAATTTCTCTCTGTTGTATTAATAAAGTAAAAAGAAAAGAAAAAGAAAAAATTGAACCCTAGTCATAACCCTGGTATCAATTTAAGATAAATAATAATGATAATAAAAAGAAAGACATCAGCAGTGGAGTTTCAAGCTTCAGGATGCTTTGACACATGATCCAGGATTTAGGCAGCAGGCCTTCAGTGGATGTGCTGGTTCCACAGCTCTACCTCCAAGTGCTGGTGTCCTTGACCTCAGTGAGAACCTTGAAGAGCTCCATCTCTAAGTAAACAGGTGCCTGGCAACCAAGAGGCCAATCAGATTGGGAAGGGGAGACCAGCTAGATTCCAAAGAACATAGCTCACTGTGCAAAGGACTGTTTAGGCTGGCTGGACTGACTGAATCTTATGTCTGATACTACATGATGCTGAACTTTTCTCTTTACTATACATTTTCGTTAGTGATTTGCAAGATTATAAGCTATTAGGGGTATAATTTCAGACTACTCCCACTACCAAAAGTCTCCAACCCCTTCCTAAGGTTAGTAATCACCATAGTTCTCTTAAGGTCATAGATGAGGGTTCTCTCTCTCTCTCTCTCTCTCTCTGTATATATATATTCAAGTCATGATGCTGAACTTTTCAGTTAAAAAAATAAGTCTGTCAAAAACCAGTTTTCACCTGGAAAAGAACTCTGAGTACGTGCAAATTATGTTCTTCTCTCCATAGTAACCAAGGCCAGCTTGACTCAAAACCAGTGAAGTGTGAGGTATATGACCTATTTATGGTTATAGTTTGGGTCAGTATTATCTCTCTTTTCTACATATTTTTCTGAAAGACAAAAAGAAAACAAACAAAAAATGACAAAGATCTCAGTGGAATATTATTTGAGCTGATGTTTTGAGTTTTTGCTTTATGTCTTACAACTTGAACTTTACCTCCCCAAAAGAACACTTTTATTTATTTTTTTATTACATTTATTTATTTATTAGATAGAGACAGCCAGAAATTGAGAAGAAGGGAAAATAGGGAGAGAGACAGAGAGATACCTGCAGCCCTGCTTCACTACCTGTGAAGTCGCCCCCTGCAGGTGAGGACCAGGGGCTTGAACCTGGGTCTTTACACACTGTAATGTGAACTCTCAACCAAGTGCGCCAGCACCCAGCCCCCTAAAACAGCACTTTTACTTTTACTTCATCATCAGAGTTTTCTTGGTGTACACTAGTTTCAGGTTCGGTCACCCAGATCATGTAGTGTTTCTGGAGATCTGACCCACCCTTTCCTGGATAAAAGCTACTTCTTCCTATCTCTTCTGTTTCCCATACAGGAACATCACACCCCTGACCAGTCTCAACCCCTCCCTCTCAGAACTTAGTTCAAGATGTCATTTCCTCCCTCTGATTATTAGGTCACAGCAGAATCTCCTTCTATGCAGAAAGCTGTCTTATTCATGCTCACTTTGGAGCTGTTGTTCCCTCATATATAAGTGTATGTTTATAAGTGTATATATATAAGTGTATGTTTCTGTAGGTTTGCCATCAGAGTTGAAGTAACTATATAGAGGACTGTTTAAACAATGACCATCAGCTTCAAAACAATAGTAATCCCTAAGTTAATTCATGAATTTAAGGACAAAGTAATAAAAAATACTGTGACATTTAATATGCCTTTCTTCTTCTTCTTTTTTTTTTGAAGACTTTATTTATTTATTTATCACAAAGATAGGCAGAGAGAGAAAGAACCAGACATCACTCTGGTACATGTGCTGCCGGGGACTGAACTCGGGACCTTTATGGTTGAGAATCAGGTGCTTTATCCACTGTGCCACCTCCCAGACCACCTAATATGTTCTTCTAATCCTATGGTTTTGTCAATATTAACATTTTATAAATAAAAACTTTAAATAAATGTCATGACATTTGAATATTGTAATATTCTAGGTTTTACTTTTTTTTTGCTTCCAGGGTTATTGATAAGGCTTGGTGACTGCACCACAAATCCATTGCTCCTGGAGGCTATTTTTTTTCCCTTTTGTTGCCCTTGTTGTTTATCATTGTTGTTGTTATTATTGTTGTTGTTATTGATGTCTTTATTGTTAGATAGGACAGAGAGATGGAGAGAAGAGGGGAAGACAGAGAAAGGGAGAGAAAGATAGACACCTACAGACCTGCCTCACCACCTGTGAAGTGACCCCCCCTCCCCTGCAGATGGGGAGCCAGGGGCTCGAACTGAGATCCTTAGGCCTATCCTTGTGTTTCACGCCATGTGCACTTAACCTACTGGGCTACCGCCCAGCCCCCAGGTTTTACTTTTTTTTTATAATCTTCTAAAAGCAATCAAAATGCTTCCCGGAGGCTGAGAACATAGCCTATGTGGGTAGTGCACTGCTTTACATGTTCACAGTCTAGGTTCAGTCTTGACCACCCCCCACCACCACCTTCAGTGGTGCGGTCTCTTATACTCTCTTTTTGCTTCTCTGTATCTATCGAAAACATACCAAGACACATACACACACAGAAAACCAACAATAAAATGCTTGCTGGTTCATTAAATTATATATACGTCTTTATAATAAACAACTCTAGCTCACAGAAAACTTCTAGGTTATAGAAATGGCCCTCATTGTTTGATGTGTCTCTGACTAGCTCAGACACTGATGCTGGCATAAATCACGTTGGATTTTTCCTTTAAATAAAAATCCAATACACAAACTACCTTAACTATAAGGGGCTTAATGATGGGGAAATAATATGTGTGTGAATATTATTTTAATGAGTCTTTATTTTTAAAATGCTAGATTAATACCATATACCAAATATCAGTAAAAACCAGTCATGGCTATTAAACAACAGTAGCGAAACTTAAAGGAAAGAAATAAAAATAACTTGAAGAGGGTACACTTGTAGATGATATGCCCTGTGGTGTGCAGAACCCATTACCATAGAAGCTGGGTCACACCTGTAGGTGAGTCCTAATTCCTGAGTATGTGGCCCAATGCATCTCGTTCAACTCTCAGCCCTGTATGGGGTAGATTTTAGGAGTGGTGGTTTTTCCAAGATTTGAGTAACTGTGTCTCATGGTCTCATTGCAATAGTGGGGCATTTCCCAGTGGAAGAGCATCCTGTTGGGAGCTGATTTATGGGACATATTAAAATGGACCCTTAACTCAGTAGTCTCAGGATGTCTAAAATACTGCTCATTTGGCAAAAACTACAGTCAAATTTAAACTTAAGGAATTGTCTCAAATACAACATTTCTTTCTTATTTACTTATTATTATTTTCAAACATTTATTTATTTATTGGAGAGAGACAGCCAAAAATCAAGAGGGAAGGGGGTAAGAGACAGAGAGATACCTGCCAGCCCTGCTTCACCACTTGCAAAGCTTTCCCCATGCAAGTGGGGACCAGGGGTTTGAACCCGGGTCCTTACGCATTGCAACATGTATGCTCAACCAGTTGCACCACCACCCACCCCTATTTATTTATTTTTCAATATATTTTATTGATTTTATTTTAGTGAGAGAAAAAATATATATACACAGAGAGAGAGAGAGAGAGATACAGGGAGAAAGATACAGAGATAGAGACTAGAGCACTAGTAGTGGAGGGTTGAACGTAGGACTTCAGAGCCTTAAGCATGAGATTTTCTTTTCATAACTATTATGCTATCAACCCCTGCCCTCAAATATAACCTTTCAAAAGGCCTTAACTGAAACAATTCTAGGGGCCATGCTAACCTTTAGCAAGGCAACCAGCAAGGCCTTGTTCAAGTCAGGTTAGTTTCTTGACATATGTTAGGTTGGTAAAGTTTTTTTTTTCCCCCAGAGGCTGATTCATGCTTTGGTAGCTCTTACCTTGAAATGATCTCCTTTAATAACACTTTATTTACTTCTGCCACCCTTTGCATTCTGCAAGAAAGAGACACAGCTTACCTGCTAAAGGTGTTAGTAACTGCCAAATAACTGCAGTTACCTTGAGGCATGACAGTGGGCCTGTTTGCCAGTCCTTTCCAGGGCTGTATCCTTGGAATTTTTACTTCCCTGATGGTGGGTGCAGAGCCAGCTTCAGAGGAGACTTAATTTTTTGGTTACATGGTAAGTATTTAAAAATTATTAGGAGTCGGGCGGTAGCACAGCGGGCTAAACACACATGGTGTGAAGTGCAAGGACCTGTGTAAAGATCCTGGTTCGAGTGCCAGGCTCCCCACCTGCAGGGGGTCGCTTCACAAGCCATGAAGCAGGTCTGCATATGTCTTTCTCTCCCTCTCTGTCTTCCCCGCCTCACTGGATTCCTCTTTGTCCTATCCAGCAACAAGGACAGCAATAACAACAATAATAATAACCACAAGAATGATAAACAACAAGGGCAACAAATGGGAAAAAAATAGCCTCCAGGAGCAATGGATTCATAGTGTAGGCACTGAGCCCCAGCAATAACCCTGGAGGCAAAAAAAAAAAAAGCACCTGTTTTATTTATTGTACTTGAATGAGAAAGAGATACAGATACAGGTACTAAGAAACAGAAACACCAGAGCACTGCTCAGTTTTGGTCTATGATGCTGCTGGACAGTTACACCTGGGGCCTTGGAGCCTCAGGCATAAATACTTATGCATAATCATTATGCATGTATTAAGTACTTCTCTGTGACTTATTTTTGTCACCATGGGGTTTCACCATACCACTTTGGGTTGCCTTTTTCTGACTTGAGAGAGAAGGCTAAAGTGGGAAGACCTCCAAGCTCTGAATTTACTCTCAGTGTGGTGCAGGCCTGACTTGATACTGGGTCATTCGTATGGCAAACCAAGTGCCTAAAAAGCTGAACTATATTGCCAGCTACATGTCTGAATGAAGGAAGTGTTTCTGCATCCATTGCAAAGTGTCATTTGTCTTAACTGATGCATTGATATATCTGGCTATATAGTCTCTCCCACCAGATGTAATAGAACTAGTATCCTCAATTTCTATCCTTTTTTAGAACTCTTGTATTTGGAGCCCTGAGAATAAGCTGACCAGTCTCAGTTTGCCCTTCACTTGCCCATTCTAAGTCTTTCTCTGATGTCTTGGGTTAAATCCAAGAGAAGTCTAGCATGAGAACTATAGTGAAGTGCTGAGTTTGGGGGCCTTTGTTTTGGCTTCCCTTTGATGGTCTGATCAGCAAACTTCTGTCCCTTAGAAATTTTTTTGCATCTGAGTTTTGATGTCCAATCTAGTCAATTTTAGGATAGTTCTGTGGGGTCCATGATGGCCTCCAGTAGAGTAAGAATGTCCTTGGTATATTTGACTTTTTCTTTTTAACTTCCCCGATTAACAAACATCTCTCCTCCCATCTAACAACATGGGCAAATTGCACTTGATATAAGTGGACTTACTTAGTAGGGAAATTTGGCCTTTGTTTTTCTGGAGAGTTCACACCTGGATTTAGTAGCCAGAGGTCCATGAATTTCCTCCCATGTGTATAAAACCTGAGGTAGGGACTGTCCAAAAACTAACCAGTTTAGTTTGGTCTGCTGGATACATTTCTTCAAATATTAATATTTATATCCATTTATAAGTGAACTCTTCTTTTGTGCTCTGGAATAAAGTGGCAAGATTAAAAGCTGACACTGCCTTTAATTTTACAGTTGGATTACCCAATAAAATAACCTGATGTTTACTCAGTCTTCCAGAAATGAGTTAATATCTTTCCTTGTTTTCCATGAGAGGTATACAGTCTGGAGTGGATTGTTTTAGTGTAAACTCTTCAGCTAAATTGTAGAAGGTCACAAGTGACAGTTAATGCCCTTCCTCAAACAACCCAACCTTATGTGGTGGGTTCCTGCTGTTTGGGAGTAGAAGTTATTTTGTCTGTCATTTGAGCCCTTGAGTCTTGGTAAAAGTCTCCAAATGTTATTACTTCCATTTCACATGCTAATTAGTCATGGACTTGTTCATATCTGAGAGGGTTAGGATGGGTACAATCATAAATTTCTCTTTTTAATTTGAAATGACTAACATTTAAGAGTTCACCCCCCCCCAAGAGTCTATTTTAAAGGTCTATTTTCTCCCCCTTAAAGGATTTTATAGAGGAGGGAATAGTCACAGGTCCAATATTTGGAATTCCTGTATAATAAAACAAAACCACTTCTGAAAAATCCTTGGTTTCCCTAGCTAGCTGAGAAAGGAACTTTTGATTAATGATTTTGTGAAGACAAGCTCTAGTTTTTGTTAGTTTTCTTTTTGCCTCTTAATTCACCTTACCACGTGAACATATACTAATGGTAGTTTTAAAATCATTTACTTTATACTTTATTATAAAGAAACTTATCCTAAGGTGTTTTTCTGTGATTACTAGGGAAATTCAATCTCCAAATTGCCAAATTAAGTGAAATAATTGATATAGAGACAGGCAGAAAAATTCAATGGTACACAATTTTGCTTTCAAAATTTTATGACTATTATTTATTTATTTTGCTACCTGGTATACCAGAAAGTTATACACTGTAACACCAGAATTTGCAAATAGGAGAAAGGCCTTTATTGTAGTCTGGAGTGCATACAAGCCAGTGGTGTTCTCAGATGTACCTTCACATCCTTTTATTTCAGAGAATACTTACAAGGGTAGAAAGGAGGGACTAGATACTTTTATCTTGTGATATAGTTGACAAATAAGTAATGAGTTTCTGGGTAAACTAGATGAGATTTTGAGGTCAACTGCCTTCCTTGGAGGTTGGGTAATGCTGCATTTTCTGTACATTTCTACCTCACAGCAGGCCTTAAGTTTTGCTGTCTACCCTAAAGACAAAAGACAAACAGGTACTTGGTGGATGAATGTGAATTTTTGATGGTCTTTTTTGTAAAAAAAATAGTTGTGATGTACTATTACTGCCTTTGCAAAGCATTCCTAAAATCAGAGTGCTAGAGTACTCTTACCTTTTGTCTGGCCCAGTTTATCAGTGCTATGATGCCAGTACCTTAAGGGCCTTGTAAGGTAGTCCTGCTTATCTAGGATGTCCTGACATAGTTTGTAACACAATTTCATTCACATCAGAGTTTCTATGAGGATTAGATCCCATGTGTGCCCCCCTACAAATCATGCCAAAAGACAGGAGAGAGAATGGAGATAGATTATAAATAAAGGATATATCCATTTTGTAGAGCCACATACAACCCTGCCCTCCCTACTTTCATCAGAGGAAATGAAACAAGAGTCTAATAAAAGACCAGAAGCCTGGGAGGTTGAGCTTATTTGCATGAATGCCCTCCTTGTCTGAGAATATGATGAGAAAAGGGAGAGATTGTGGAGTACATCTGCCTCAGCTGTGAGGAGTCAGAAGGTTGAATTCTGTGATGATCTCCATCATGGCTTGGTCACCACTACTGTTAGCTGTCATTCTTCACTGCTCAGGTGACTAATATGAGGACAGGGATGGGATCCTGATAAGACACACAGGGGAAAAACTTTTCCATTGATGAAAACTCTCTATTACTGTTTTTTTTTTTTTTTTTTTTTCTATTTGCAGCATCCTGAGCCAATTCTGTGTTGACACAACCATCTTCAGTGTATGGGAAGCTGGGCAAGAAGGCTACGGTCTTCTGTGTTGGAACAGCTATAGTATAGGGCACAGTTATAATGGCAACTATATATCCTGGTTCCAACAATTCCCAGGAATGTCTCCCAAACTTCTCATATATAAAAATATCAAACAAAAATCAGGTATCCTTGATAGATTCTCTGGCTCCAGTCTGGTAACACGGTTTTTCTGACCATCATTGGGCTTCAGTCTGAAGACGAGGCTGATTATTACTGCTTTGCTGGGGACAGTAGTGTCAGTAGTGATTACACAGTGTTCCAGGTCAGTGGGGAGGTGAGACTGGAACCTATTGTCACCGCATGTGCTTTTTTGTTTGTTTTTGTTTTTGCTACATGCTTACTCTTAACAAAAAAAAAAACCCTACAACTTGTTTGGTGAAAAACTCCTCTCATATATGTAGGCAATGGCATTGTGTGTAGTTCTTTATCATCTCAGTTTCTTACCAATATCTCAAGATACCATTTATTCCAAATTTGAACTATAGAAATTATGCAATGAATTCAAAACCAAGCTGGTAATGGAAGGCAAGATAGATCATTTGGATAGTGTAAAACAAAGGAGAGAATAGAGAAAAGAAACTGACAAGATGTGTTATAAATGAAAATTGATGTCTCAGTGTACTGTTGAGAGATTTATTAAATATATTTTACCCCACACTTAATGAGATTATGTTTATCCATAACATTTGTTATCATTTTGCAAATAAAATGATCTGTAATGTATTTTAATTCTACATATTTACTTGTTTTTATTTTATTAGAGATAAATTATGGCAGAAAGGGGAGCTAAAGAGACAGACACCTTCAGCACCTGCAGGTGGGAACTAGGACCTTGAACCTAGGTCCTTGCACCTGTTAATATGGGTTCTCAGCCAGGTGTGCCACTACCAGGCCCCGCTCTGAATATTTTAGAGACAGCTTAGCTCATTGGTTCAATGCATATATACTTTATTTGGGGGCATGAGAATAGATGACTCAGTAGTGAACAGCATAATGACTTATCTCCTTTGCTCCTAACCCTCATCATTCACTTCACAGGTGACTAGAAATGGGAATAGGGAAGGGGTACTAACAAGTTGAATGGGAATCTTTGTCTTCTTGGAAAAGAATCTCTATCTCTATGTCTCTTCTACTTGCAGGTTCCTGGGCCCAGTCTGTGCTGACTCAACCATCCCCAGTAACTGGGAATCTGGACCAGAGGATGACCATCACCTGAACTGGAAGCAGCAGCAATATAGGGCATATACTAAAGGGAAATATGTAGATTGGTTCCAACAGCTCCCAGGAATGGCCCTAAATTTCTTATATGTGACACTACCAAATGAGTGTCAGGAATCCATGATAGATTCTCTGGTTCCAAGTCTGGCAACACAACTTCCCTAACCATTACTGGGCTCCATCCTGAGGATGAGACTGATTATTACTGCTTAGCTGGTGACAATAATATCAATAATCTCACAGTGTTTCAGGCCAGCGAGGAAGTAAGACAAGGCCCTACTGTCACCTCAGGTGTCTTCTCTCTGTGCAGTCAGTCTCCTTCCTCTAAGAAAAACACAGTGGCTTCTTTGTTTCATTGAAAACTATAAAGAACACACTTCATATATTTGTCCAAACTGTGTGTTCAGTATCACATATTTCTTCCCCTAATCACCATTTAGGTGCAACACAAATTCCATTTTTCTCATATTAAACTTAATTTTACAGGTGAGGCAGGCTGTTTTAATCCAATTCATCAAAGGGTAAACATAAATCACAGAATTAAGAAAAATGTTGGTAAGCATTATTTGAAGTTTTCTAAATAATCAGATTTTGTCATATAAACTCTCATGTATGCTTGCTTTAATGATATTACTCTTTAGTGACCAAGTAATCTACATGTCTGTCAGTTTGGCCATGGTTACCCAATAATGTATATCTGTGAATATTGAAATGTAGAGCATGTTTTGGATGGTTAATGGGAAAAAAAAGATACACTCATAAAGAAAGGGTTCCATACTGCCCGATACTCACCCATTGCATAAGTAGCCCTTAGCATAAGCTCATGGCACTTCAACATAAAGAAAACAGTGGAATCCCTTCTCAGATGCTGAAGTCACAGTGTCCTTTCACTGTCAACCACTCTTGTAGTAATCACATTCACCAGAGTTCAGTTCCAAATTACTATCATTAAGTCTGCCTTAACACTCAATAATAACCCTAGCAGTTGCTTTGTTTCACAGTCATTTCTGTGGTCCTCAATGATTAAGACCTATATTCTGCTTTCACTAATGATGACTTGAGCACTCATCTTTAGGACTAAGCAAAGTACATAATTCATGGCAGTAAATCATTGATTTAATAGAATACAAGGATTTTGATACACATTTCATACAAAATGCATTCATGCCTGAGGCTATAAAGTTCTAGGTTCAATCCCCACCACCAATATAAGCCAGATCTGTACAGTGTTCTGGTAAAAATGGAAAAATTCTTATGCAAAACTGTTACTCTGTATCCTTAGTCCTACATACAAAGGTTTATCTATGTTTACACACTAGGAGGTGCTTGAAGACTATTTATATGGAGAACTTCTGTGACATAGCTGAGCCATTTGAACATAATTGAGATTTATGTCAGGCTGAGGGACTGATATAAACCAAGTTACTTAACTTGTAGGTGGGTAGAAATCTGGTCCTTTTTTTACTTTTTGTTTTTTTATTTAATTTATTTATAAAATGCAAATTAGAAAATATCAACAAAACCACTGGATAAGAGGGGTAAAATTCCACACATTTCCCACCACCAGAGTGCCATATCTCATCCCTTCCACTGGAAGCTTTCCTATTCTTTATCTCTATGCAAGTATGGACCAAGCATTACTATGAAGTGCAGAAGGTGGGAGGTCTGGCTTCTGTAATTGCTTCTCCATTGAACATGGCCATTGGCAGGTGATCCACACTGCCAGCCTGTTGCTATCTTTCCTGAGTGGGACAGAGCTCCAGATGTGAGAAAATGGAATTCCCCAAATTTAGACTAGTTTATTGAAGATGTCTTAGAAACCAGATAAGATGAAATACACTAATGCACTAATTGTTTCAGCTCCACACCAGGCAGATACAAATGTTCATCTTGAAACTGCATACCCTGTAACCCCTGCTTCCTCAGCTATATGTTAACCTGTCTATTTGACTTCTGTAAACATTGCTTGCTTCCTCCTTAGAAGACAAGAATGAAATGTTCTCCTTGAGACTTTTACCCCAAAGATAAATTAGCAAGGACATGTAGACCTCCCTTCACTTTTCCCTTTAAAGGGGGGGGGGGTGGATTTAAAGCCTGGTTATCTCAGAGCAACTCTGGCCTGAGATCCCTCAGCTGAGGTTTGTCTTTGTCTTTTGGTGGACTGGCCTTATTTTCACTCTTTTAAACTTAAGAATAAATTCTTTATGCTTCACTTATATACTGGAGTCATGTCAGTTTGTGTGGGTTCGGATCAGAAGTGCTCTTACACAGAGAGATGGGGTTCCAGGGTACATCAGTGAGGTTGTCTGCCTGGGAGAGTCAGGTTGGCATTGTGGTAGCATCTGCAACTTGGTGTCTGAAAAAGCATTAAAATATAAAGAAAAAAAAGCTTAATAATATGGAACCTAAAGGCAAGAATAATGAGATTTGGGGTTTAAAAAAAGTTAGTAGGTCTATTTCAAGTATATCCAAGGGGACCATGCCTTTACAAATCTTTGCCTGAGCTTGACAGCTAACATGCAGGTGTGCCAAAGGAATTATCTGGGGAGATGGTGTCAGGGTTGGAAATAGGACTAGAAAGCTGGATCAAGGAAGAGAGTAGCTCCCAAATTTGGGAAAAGTATATAAAAGCCATTAACTGTAAACCACATCAATTTGATCTGGGTCCTATATTCAGTGCAGGAGTTTGTGATGTCTCTGCATCCCTGTAGGTCTTCTTTCTTTGCCCAAGCTCTGTGACTGGATGCTTGAGCAGCTAATGGTTCCTGAGGTGGATGCTCTGGATCCTTGCTTGACCACATAGTTGCTTATCCTGCCACGGCCGATTTTCTTGTACACATGTGCATCTAAACCCTGGCAATTAAATTTTCTTATGGGTCTCGTCTATTCTTGTCTCTTTTTTCCCTGGCTCCTTCTCCTGCTCGCACGGATCCCAGTTCAGCTTCCCAGGACCCTCCATGCTGCTTCTGATTAAAGAAACTGAACATGTGGAGCTGAAACTTTGGTAACTAACACACTGACTCATGGGCCTTGCTTATTCTTACCCCTGCCAATAATTGTTTATTTCGCTGCCGTAATAAACCTTTGATTGTTTAAACCTACACCCAGTCTCACCACTACAAAGTCCTTTTATTTTGAATTACACCAGAGAACAGATTGTTTTTCACAGCTTTAAAGCTAGAAGTACAGCTGTGAGGGAAGCATTACTCACACAGCTCTGACTCATCCCCCTTGAGGCAGAGAAACTTGACTTAAACCTTGTGAGCAATCACCATCAGATGGATCTTTTTTGCATAAGTCATGCCACCATCTCTGAGATAAAGAGCAGCAAAAGAAGATAGAGACATGAGTGAAGCTCTGCTTCAATCTGAGACGTGAGAAGAAAGTACTCAGCGATGAACTCCATCATAACTTGGCCCTATCTCCTTAAACTTACTACTCAATTCTCAGGTAATTAAAGGGTCAGAAGAAAAGACCTGGGGAGATAAGTTGGAATCTGATTATTCCCCAAGGAGGAGAATTTTTAAAAATTTATTTATTTATAAAATGGAGATATTGAGAAGAGTATAAGATAAGAGGAGTATAATTCCAGTTTCCACCACCAGAGCTCCCTATCCTCCCCCCTGCCCCGCCAAGAGCTCTCCTGGGAGTATGAACCCAGGATCATTATGGGATGCAGAAGGTGGAAGGTCTGGCTTCTGTAATTGCTTCCCTGCTGAATATAGGCATTGACAGATCGATCCATTCTCCTAGCCTGAGGAGAATTTTTTTTTTTTTTGCCTCCAGGGTTATTGCTGGGGCTCAGTGCATGCTCTATCGCTATCGAACAGGCCATGGCCGGTGCGCCGCTATGTTCCATCACTGGGGGGCCAGAGACGACCCGAACTGCCCCTGCGGCTCCAGACAGACTATGACCCACATAGTCAACGACTGCCACCTCTCCAGATTCAAAGGAGGTCTCGAAACTTTACATCAGGCTCAACCTGACGCTGTTGACTGCCTACGGAAGAAGGGCAAACGCTAGAAGAAGAAGTGCATGCTCTACAAATCCACTGTTCCTGAAGGCCATTTTTTTCCCATTTTGTTGCCCTTGTTGTTACGATTGTTGTCGTTATTATTGTTGTCATTGCTGTTGTTATTATTGGATAGGACAGAGAGAAATCAAGAGAGGATGAGAGAGACACCGTTACCTCAGTGATGTAGCTCTTTTTCGCTACTTCCTCCTTTATTGAAAGACCAGTCTGTGGATAATCTTTGGTATACCTCAAACTATATGCATAACCTTTTATGCTCTTCCCCCAATCTCTATTTATATGGAAAAATGAATTCTACTTTCTTTGTTCTCGACTGAAACAGGACTGTTTGACTATGGCAACACACTATTCTGGTGACTGACCCAAGAGTATCATTTTTCCATCTGGGCATCCCTATCTCATATCACAGACTTGTCATTTTCATCATCAGAAATAGCATTGTTCATTAACTGTGGGAAATGGGCATAAGTGCTGTTTAATGATTAGGATAAGACAACTTTAAATTCTAGGATAACTGAGTCTATCAAATCAAATAAGTGAGACCGTGCAGTGGCACCCTCAGTTGAGTGCACAGGTGACCATGTGAAAGGACCAGGATTCAAGTCCCAGGGCTCCTCCTGCATTGGAGGGGGGGGGTCGTGAATGTTGAAGCAGTACTACTGATGTTTTTGTTTTCCTCCCTCTCTACCTGCTTTCCTCTCAATTTCTCAGGGCACCGGAGCAGTGGATTCATAGTGCAGACACAGAGCCTCAGAAGTAAGCCTGGTGACAAATGAATAAAATTAAAAAAATAAGAAAAATGTACTAGGAATCAAACTGTCTGATGTACCTAATAAATTCAAACCAACATTGCAGTGAATTTGAAGATGGAGCATCTTAAAGAACACTCTGGAAAAAGACATAGTTTTCCCCCCCTAATATTCCTGTGAATACCTTGTCAAAGTGTGCAAGTTTATTGGGAATCTGTGGATTTCCAGCAAGTAAGTCAGTCTATATATTTATTAAACAATTGCAAGTGAATGTGAATAGAAGAGCCAGACATGACTATCTTCATCACAAAGGAAGGAAAAAAAATTCCCTGCATAGGTTCAGAGACAGGGCCTTCATAGACTTCAACTGGGGATCGGGCAGTATCACACCAGGTTAAGCCCACTTAGTGTGAAGTACAAGGCCTGGCTCAGGGACCCCTGTTCAAGCCCCCAGCTCCCCACCTGCAGAGGGTTGCTTCACAGGTGGTAAAGCAGGTCTTGCAGGTGTCTATCTTTCTCTCCACCTCTCTGTCTTCCCCTGCTCTCTCAATTTCTCTCTGTCCTATCCAACAACAACAGCAACCACAATAACAGTAACAACAGTGGAAAAAAAGATGGCCTCTAGGAGCAACGGATTTTCAAAAAGTCCTCATTACATCAGAATATGTAACAAGAAACATCAAAAGCATCATTGCAGCACACAAAAATTATGATAGTTCATGCAAGTCCACCATGGTATTGTCATGTAATCCCCTGGTTACATAGTAGCTATTATGTCAGCATCATAAATTCCGTGGTCTCAGGGGCTGTGATGTTTGTCACAGGATGCAGCTTTAGGCCCTATTGCTTTAATGTCTTGTTGATCAGAATTTTCTTTATCTCTCTGCGAAAGGAGTTCATTTCTATGCATATGAAAAAATAATTGACAATGAATATGTGCAGCATAATTTAAGAAGGAACAGGAGCTCTCTTCTCAGAGCCTGTCATCAGCATAAGGTAAATTTCCTTCTCAGTGCTGATAGGTTCCACATCAAATGAATAATCTCCACCATGGAGAAACCACAGCAGAGGACACCAGTCTTTCATAATACAGTCACAATTATAGTAATTAAAAAAAAATGAGAAACTTCCATGGGCTTTGGCTGGGGTCTAACAGATGGGAGGTTTATTACATCACAGGTTATTTAGGTACATAAAAAAAATGGCAGTAAAATAGGCAAAGGGGCAAAAATTGGCTACTTATGATGGTGATGGTGGGATCTGTAAGTCTTTAAACTAGTTATCAGAGCTTAGCTATACATGCTTGTGTCCCCGGGGAAATGGCATGATAGCGTCCTAGAGAGAAGGCTAGCAGGAGAAGAGCAGCATAAACAGAGTGATTTACTCCAGACACTCGCTTAAATAACTTCCTATATACCCACAATCCCTTGTGAGTTTGCATAAGTCCATTGTATGCTTGTCAGGCTGACATCCGCCATATACTAATAAAGCTCATGTCCCAGTAACAATGATATAGGAAAAGAAAACATCTCTCTCTCTCTGTCATGTTCTCTCTCTCTCTATTTGAAAAAGTCATCTCTGGGCAGTGAAAATGGAAATAAAAAACAAACAAAAAACATAGTTATGTGTGAATCCTGCCCCAAGTACCCATACAACTTTGCCCTGCAGATAAACTTGACCTAATAACTCAGTGAATAATAATTTCCTGTGACACTTCAGACTATGAATTACCTTGTAAATTGATTGCGACAAAGACTAAAGGTACCATAGTCGTAAACATATAATCCCTTCTTAGCTCCAGCTAGTAGGCAGTAAATAATGAAAGGACTCAGAAATCATTATAACTTTGATACATACAATCGAGATGGGCAGTCATGAAGATTTTGAGCTGTGAACTCAGCCCTAGTTCTTATGGCTTTAAGCAAGGCACTAAATGTTCTTTTGTCTCTGAAAGGAAGGTCTGAGACAAAAGTTTCTGCAGACAAGAGTCTGACCTAAAGCTTCTGATGACCATGCCTCACTGAGTAAAGGGCTATAATAGCCAAAGTGGACAAAATTATGAAAGTATGACATAATGTCTGTGAAGTAGGGTCCTAGGGCACAGGGTGAAACTCACATATCTCATATCCCATGGGAGTCAGTCAGAGCACTCAGATACTTGAATTATTTATAACTTGTTTTCTGTGATGTATTTATATTAAGCACTAATAAAAAAAATAGCCAAATTTTAGATCAGGGCTGTATCCTGGGCCTCCCTGTCTATGGGAGAGACTTTCCCAGTTTCAGTCACTCAGAGTACAGATACTATATGAGGTGTGTGGGTAGGTATAATGACCTCTCTGTAGTTCTGATGTCTTACCCTTGATGGATATTTCAGGATTGCTTGCATCTGAGTAATAACAGTCTATTCCACCTAACATGGAGTTAGTGGAATTTTTCTGTCTTGTAAGCATTAGAGACAAGTCGCAAAGCATACAGATTTTCCCAGGTAGCAATGAAATTTATGTTAGGTTGCTCTCTCCCTAGAACCATATCTATTTTGAAAATGCACTGTGAAATACACTTATATTGCACCAAGAGGACTCTGATTTTTAATTGCACCTGAGCTAGTGTTAGCTATAACAGGCACTCTCTATTTTGAAGGACTCTCTATTTTTCTGTTTTTATAAGTTAATTAAAATATATATTTATTTATTCCCTTTTGTTGCCCTTGTTGTTTTATTGGTGAAGTTATTCTTGTTGTCGTCGCTATTGGATAGGACAGAGAGAAATGGAGAGAGGAGGGGAAGACAGAGAGGGGGAGAGAAAGATAGACACCTGCAGACTTGCTTCACCGCTTCTGAAGCGACTCCCCTGCAGGTGGGAAGCCAGAGGTTTGAACTAGGTTCCTTACACTGGTCCTTACACTTTGGCCACCTGCACTTAAGCTGCTGCACTACCACCCGCCTCCTGACTCCTGGCTCTCTATTTTTCTATGTTTTACTCTGGTTCTTAACACTCGAGTTAGTTAACCCAATGACAGATAACATGTAAGTAAAACTGCCTAATATATTTTCTTCACCTCAACAGTTCTTCCAGTAACCTTTTCATAGAAAAACTGCAGTGAAATTCTTATTTTATTTATGGAATGCTGCACTCTATCAGAACTAGTACATTCAAAGCAAAAGCAGTAACAAGGGGCCAGGTAGTAGTGCACCTGGTTCAGCACACGTTACAATGCAGGACGACCGGTTTCAGCCCCCGATCTGCTCCTCTGGTGGTTGTTGGGGACTCATGAGGGGTGAAGTAGAGCTGCAGGTGTCTCTTTTTCTCTCTGCTCTCTATCTCCTCCTCCCATATCAATAGACAGAGATGTCTATACAAAGTTAATTAATTCATTAAACTTTTTTATTGTTGTTGTAGTTATTATTGTTGCTATTGATATAGTCGTTGTTGGATAGGACAGAGAGAAATGGAGATAGGAGGGAAAGACAGAGAGGGGGAGAGAAAGATAGCCATCTGTAGACCTGCTTCATCGCTTGTGAAGCGACGCCCCTACAGGTGGGGAGTGGGGGGGCTCGAACCGGGATCCTTATGCTGGTCCTTGCACTTTGTGTGTGCGCTTAATTACTGCCCGACTCCAAATTCATTAAATATTTAAAACAACAGCAACAACAAAAGGGCCAGGTGGTCCACACCTGGTTGAGCACGCATGTTATATATATACTATGCGAGGACCCCGGTTTGAGCCCCCGTTCTCTACCTGCAGGGGAAAAGCTTTGTGGATAGTGAAGCAGTGTTTTTTTTTCTCTCTCACCCCCTCTCCTCTTGATTTCTGGCTGTCTCTATCCAATAAATAAATATGATATTAAAAAAAATCTATCCTAGAATTCTTAAAAAAAAAAAAAAGAGCTTCAGTGTCTGAGTTTCATGATCAATGCTGTGTTACTGGGGTCTCTATTTATTTATTTATTTATTTATTTATATATTATTGGATAGAGATAGAGTTATTGAGAAGGGAGGGTGAGATAGAGAGGGAGGGATACAGAGAGACATTTGCAGCTCTACTTCATCACTTGTGAAGGTTTCCCCCTTGAATCTGGGCCCTTTCACACTATAGTGTGTGAGCTTAATCAGTTGCACAACTGCCTGGTCCCGTATATATCCATCTTTCTGTGTGTCTCTCTCCCTCCCTGTCTCTCTCTACCTCTCACTCGATCAAACATCAAAATAAAATAATAATAATAAAAGGTCACCTTGTATAGTACAGTTTACAGGCCCTGGTGATAATCCTGGTGGCAGAAAAAAAAGGGGGGGCTTGCTGGGTGGTGGCAGGCCTGGTTAAAAGCACACACATTACATACATTATATATATATATATATATATATATATATATATATATAATATTTTAGTAGCCTTTTTTAATTTTAATTTATTTTGCTATTTTTGTTTTTAATACTTCCACATGAATTTTTGGATACATTTAAAAATTATCTTGAACTGTGTCATTCAGATTTTAATAGGGATTGAAATGAATCTATAACATTATTATTGTCTTTATTTATTGGATAGAGACAGCCAGAAATTGAGAGGGTAGGGGGAGATCAAGATGGTGAAAAAAAGAGAGACACCTGCATCACTGGGTGACCACTCACAAAGCTTTCCCCCTGTACATTGGCATTGGAACTGGGGTCTAAAATGCACTCAACGAGGTGTACCACCTGCACTCCCGTGAATCTCTAAGTTTAAGATAGGAGTCATTTTAAGAGTCTCATGATCTACCAGCTGAACTAGTTGGGAGACCCCGTGACAGGAGTCAATTTAATCATATTTATCCTTCCAATGTTTTTCCATTTGTTTGTGTCATCCTTTGTTATTTTTAACAATGTCCTCTAATTTCCATTAAAAAGTCCCCTTACTTCCTTTGTTAGGTTTATTTTATGCTTTTTTGGTTCAGTTGTAAATGGAATTGCTTCCTTCAGTTCCTTTTCCTCTGACTCATCTTTTGTGTATAGAAAAATCATAGTATTCTCTAATTCCATTCCAGGTGTTCCACTCCCCAATAAAGTCCCCAAACCTAGATATAGTCCAGGTCCCCTGAGATAGAGCATAGGTTCACCCTGTTGGTATGCATGAGACCCCTTCTGTTTCATTTGGTTTAAATCCCCCCTGCTTAACACTATTCTATTTACATAACCACTTCATTCTATTTACATAACCACTCTTAACAAGTTCCACTCTCCCTCCAGGGCATTTGTGGTTCAGTGATAGGATTCTCGCCCAATCTGCCCCCTCCTTGTCACACTCTGATTTTTACCAGTCACTTTTCTCTCCACCCTCTCTATGTCACATCCTGTTTCCACCTTACTTGGCAAGTATATATAAAGACAGCATTGTGAGTTTTACAGTACTGTACTTTGAGTTTAGCTTAGCTCGTTTTAGATTGTGCTGCATCCTGCATGAATAAAGAGATACTGCCTACAGCTCAACTATGAGTCCCTGGTCGTCTGTTACCCGCCCGTGAAGACAGCCCATTGAAAACAACATAACCTGTCGAAAACAACATCACCCGTGCCCATAAACTAGGGGAAAAATATATACCTGAAAGCAGAAATACACAAGAGCATTCAGGGAATACCCCCCAACACTTCATCTACACTATTCCAGTCTTTAGGTCCATGATTGTTCAACGATTTGTTTGGCTTTGTATGTTAACTCTCTTTTCAGCCACCAGGTTCTGGATGCCAGCAAGATGCTGACCAGACTTTCCTGGATAGACGACCCCATCAATGTGTACTGGAGCTCCACTTCCTCAGAGCCCCATCCTACTAGGGAAAGAGAGAGGCAGACTGGGAGTATGGATCGACCAGTCAACACCCATGTTCAGCGGGGAAGCAATTACAGAAGCCAGACCTTCCACCCTCTGCAACCCACAATGACCCTGGATCCATACTCCCAGAGAGATAGATACTTAATTGCATGTATTGATGATTTCTAGTAGTTTTCTAGTAGAACTTTTGGGATCCTCTAGGTCTGACAGCATGTAATTAGTGAATAGTGGTAGTTTAATTTACTTCTTTCCAATATGAATTCCGTTGACATTTATTTCTCAGTTGACTTCACTGGCTAGGACTTTATGGACTATGCTGAGTAAGAGCGGTGATTTTAGGAGTTTCTGATTTTAGAGTTCCTGATTTTAGGAAGAAAGTTTCCATTTTTCCCCACTGAGTATGATGTTAGTCATGGGTTTGTCATATACAGCCTTTATTATGTTCAGTAATTTCTTGAGTTATCTTTTTCTTAAGTGGGTGTTGAAATATGGCAAATGTGTTTTCTGCATTGATTCTAAGACAATGTGCTTCAAATCTGTGTTTGTGTTGGTGTGTTATATTACATAGCTGGCTTGCAAATGTTGAACTAATCCTGATTCCTAAGAGTGTATCACACTTCGTCACAGTGGATTATGTTCTTATATTGTTGGATTGAATTAGCCAGTGTTTTTGTTAAGGATTTTGAGTCAGTGTTCATCAGGAATATATGTCTATAGGTTTTGTTTTACATTGAGTCCTGAATGGCCTTCATAATTAGCTTTCTGAAATCACATTCAGGCATGTTTCACAACCCTTATGGAGATGAATATTTGTATTTATTTCCATATTTTTGTTGGGTGAGGTTTCTGCTTTTCAACCAGCAGGTGGCGCTCTGGTTGTATTTTTGTGGTGATTTGCGGGGGGGGGGGGGGGGGGGGCATCTCCTTTGTTTACTTAGATTCAGCTGGAACCTCAATGGGTGATTGAACCTTAGATTCAGCTGGAACCTCAGTCTGTGGTGGGTGATTTGATATAGTTTCCCATGGCTCCTTTACCTACTCCTGTCTGAGTTATTATCCCAGGCTCAGGGTCTTGCTGCACTTCCCCATTTTTCAGACTTCGTTGTGGTCACTAACCACTCTACTGTGCATTCTAGCCTGAACTGCTGCCTTAGCTCAGTATCTACAAATTAAGATGGTTCCCCAAGATGCCCCAGCTGTAGCTCAGGAACTAAGCTGCCTCTGTTATACAAAGTTCTGCCTGCCACTTTCCACTTGTCTGTTGGTACGCACCTGATCCTCAGACTTTGTAGGCTGTGCTGTGAGAGTCGGGGTTTTGTTTGTTTGTATTTTGCTTTAATTGCTGTTTTTGTCTTTTTATCCTGAGCGTGATCTTTAAGCTGCTCTTTAACCACACCCCTAGAACTACATTTATTTTTAATGTAAGACGGATACAGATAGAAAGATACATAGAGAGAAAGGAAGACAGTGAGAGAGATAAAGAGGTAGAAAGAGAAAGAGCAGGGTGTTATTCATGTCTGACTTCTTCTGGTGGTTCTGGAGATTTAATCAGGGAGTTTAGAGCCCAAGGCACAAAAGTCTTTTCAATGGGTCAGGAAGAATGTATAATGGTTATACATTAGACTTCATTCCAGAGTGGGATCCAAAGCCCTAAATTCAACCCCCTGTATCACAATAGTCCAGGTATGTGCAGTGCTCTTGTAAACAAGCAAACAACAACAAACTATCATTGGCACAACCATTATGTTGTTTCCCCAGCTCTACATATTGTGGTCTCTAAATGCCTAGACAGCAGGTGGTGCTGGAGGACTATTTCTGTGGGCAATAGATGTTTTTCAAAATGTTTGAAGCAGGGACTAACACCCGGATTGCCTATTGCTCCACTCACTGGTGAAAAAAACATTAACCACAAAGCTTTTCTCCTGTCCATTTTGAGGCAGAGGGGTTTGTCTTAGGACCTTATGAGCAATCAAAGCCTGATGGGTTTTATTTGCATGAATGACCGCTTTCTCTCTGAGATCTATAAAGGGAAGAAGAAAGAGAAGACAATGATGTGAGGGAAGATCTGCTTTAGTTTAGGGATTAAGAAGACTGAATTATGAGAATTATCATGGTTTGGTCTGCTCTTCTCCTAACACTTATCATTCATTTCTCAGGTAGTTAAATATGGGGCCAGAGTTAAGGATCCTGGGAAGATGATTGGGGTTCTGCTTCCTTTTCTTGTAGGAGATTCTATAACTGTGCCTCTTCCACTTATAGGATCCTGGGCCCAGTCTGTGGTAACACAGCCATCCTCAATGTCTGGGAACCTGGGTCAGAGGATCACCATCTCCTGTACTGGAAACAGCAACAACATAGGACATAGTGATAATGGAAAATATATAATATGGTATCAGCACCTCTCGGGAAGGACCCCTAGACCTCTTATCTATGGTACAACTAAAAGACCGTCGGGGGTCCCAGATCGTTTTTCTGGCTCCAAATCTCGCAACACAGCCTCCCTTATCATCACGACACTCCAGTCTGAGGATGAGGCTGATTATTACTGCTTTGTTTGGGATAATAATGTAGGCGGTCACACAGTGCTCCGGCCCACTGGTGGAGTGAGACAAAAACTTGTTATTATCTCAGCTATGGTTCATATGTTGTAGCTCCTTCCCTCTAAGCAATTAGCCACTAACTTTTATTTGGTGAAAAATCAGTCTTAAGAGGCTGGGTGGTGGCACACCTGGTTGAGTGTGCCTTACAATGCAGAAGGACACAGGTTCAGAACCCAAGTCCCCACTTGCAGGGGGAAAGCTTCACAGGTGATAAAGCAGGACTGCAGGTGTCTCTCTGTTTCTCTCCCTCTCTACCTCCCCCTTCTCTCTTGATTTATTGCTGTCTCTATCCAATAAATAAATAAAGATAATAAAAAAGATAAAAGAAAAATCAAAAATGACTCACTGAATTTGTCAACAAACTCTTTGCTTAACTTGTCATATTTTTTTTGCCCGATATCTATTTAGATGGAAAAACTATTTCTATTTTTCTCAACTGAAACTGAACTGTGTGACTACAGTGAAACACTACTTTGGTGAAAGTTCCAGTAGAAAGTGTATGTCTGCTTGGGTTTGTGTTGTGACACAGTATACCAGTCGACAATAGGAAGTTGGACACAGCACATTGCTGACCTCAACCTGACAACAGAGCATTCTATGATCTGCACAGTAGCACAAGGGATTGTGGGTACAGGGGATTATGACTATATAAACAGGAACCTGGAGCAGTTTTGGTCTCTTGGGATCATCTCCTTCACTGCGTTCTCTGACTGGTGTATCTCCTCATCTCTTCACATTTGCTTCTGTGAGTAGCTAGCGGGTAGAACTTTGGTTTCCTCCATTTCTCTTAGTTAGACTCTTCCACTTGCTCACTTTAAT
This sequence comes from Erinaceus europaeus, assembly GCF_950295315.1. Taxonomy (NCBI): domain Eukaryota; kingdom Metazoa; phylum Chordata; class Mammalia; order Eulipotyphla; family Erinaceidae; genus Erinaceus; species Erinaceus europaeus. Next base: position 21,820,071 of record NC_080167.1, read on the forward strand.
GGTGATTTTATGAATTAACCTCTCACTTGTTTAATTTTAAGCAGAGTCATGAGTGGTTTTACGATAGGCTTCCATAGTCAGATCACAGATTTGTCAGTTTCTCAGCAGATATAATAATGGACACTCACTGTGGGAAATGGACAACAGTGCTGCACACTGTTTCAAACAGGACTCAAAATCCCAGGACAAAGTGTATGGGTGTTAAACAATGACACACCCAACTGAGGGTACACTTTACCATGTACAAGGACCTGGGATCGAACATCTGGTACCCTCCTATGGGGGAAAGCTTCAGCAGCTGTGCAGCAGAGTTGTAGGTGTCTCTCTTCCTTCTTCTCTTCTCCCACTCATCTCTCAATTTATCTCCATCTCTACCAAATGAAAGAGACACTTCCTGCTGAATTTGCCTCTCCCATACTTGGTAGGACAGACACTGTGAGGGGACAGACAGACAGACAACTGCCACCTTGCCTGGCCACTTGTGAAGTTCCCCCCCCCCCTCTGCTGCAGGTGAGGCTGAGGACTTGAACCCCTGGCCTGGTGGTGTGTGTGTGTGTGTGTGTGTGTGTGTATGTGTGTGTGTGTCCTCGGCTGGGGTGCCCAGCATTGCGGGGAGGACAGACAGAGCTTTTGTGCGGGAGGCAGGTGCCTCTGTCTCCCTTTTCTCTGTTCCTGGCTCTGTGCACGTGGCATGAAGCACAAGAACCGGCCTAAGGATCTGGGTTCAAGCCTCCGGCTCTCCACCTGCGGGGTGAAGGGGGGTTGCTTCACAGGCAGTGAAGCAGGTCTGCAGGTGTGTCTGTCTTTTTCTCCCCCTCTCTGTCTTCCCCTCTTCTCTCCATCTCTCTCTGTCCTATCCAACAATGATAATATAACCACAACAACTAGGTTCTGCAAAGAGACTGTCATGCCTGAGGCTCCAGAGTTCCAGGTTTAGTCCCCTGCACAACCATAAGCGAGAGCTGAGCAGTGTTCTTGCCTCTTTCTCTCTCTCTTTCTCTCTCTCTCTCTCTCTCTCTCTTTTTCTCTCTCTCCCTCTCTCTCTGCATCTTTTTAAAAAATAAAAGTATTAAAAAAATAAAACTAGGGCAACAAAATGGGAAAAATGGCCTTCAGGAGCAGTCGGTTCGCAGTGTAGGCACCGAGCCCCCCAGCAATAACCCTGGGGGCAAATATATATATATTCACCAAGACCAAATGAAAGTGTTGCACATACGGGTTAACTATTACTTCTACTCTCCAAATTAGTCACAGAATCAATAACCTAACCCCTAATAGTTGGAAGTTCTGTGAATGTAAAGAGGATAAAAAATATATTTAAAGCATCTGTTAAAGGATATTAATGTTGGGGCCAGTTAGTGGTGCATCTGGTTAAGCACTCACATTATAGTACACAGGGACCCAGGTTCAAGCCCTTAATCCCCACCTGTAGGGGGAAAGCTTCATAAGTGCTGAAGCAGAGCTGCAGGTGTCTGATTATCTCTTTCCCTCTCTAGCTCCTTCTCAGCTTCTATCCAATTTGTCTCTATCCAATAGTAAATACATGAAAATATTTTTAAAAAGAAAAAAAAGCTATTACTTCTACAGCTATCTGTCTGTATTTGTATATATTAGCCCATTTTTCCCATGGTCCTGTCTTCTCTTTGTATTCAAGTCACACCTATACCTATTACTATTTCTAAATGACCCTTCCTTTTTCATCATCTCTTTCCAGATTCTGAATGAGTTCAGAGCCTTCTGGTCATCTTACCCCTATCATTTCTCCACTGCTAAGAGTATGGATCAAAATTCCTGATGGGGTGCAGAAAGTGAGAGATCTGGCTTCTGTAATTGCTTCTTCTTCATTGGACATGGTCATTGGCAGGTTGACCCATATCTCCAACCTGTTTCTATCTTTCTCTACTTGGGTATGGCTCTGGAGAGGTGAAGCATCTGAACACATTGGTGAGGTTGTCTGCTCATTGGGTCAGGATAGAATCATGTCTGTAATTTTGTGGCTGAAATGCGGTAAGATATAAAGTAGGACAAAATGATTAATGAACAGGAACCAAAAAAATAGGAGTAGAGCAAACGAGAATAGAGTCTTAGGGTGGGAAGAAGTGAGAAAGTCTATTTTAGGTATGTTCCTAGGAGCCTATGACTAACATAGTTTTTGCTTGAGCTCAACAGCTAACATGCAGCTGGTCAAATATATTGTCTGAGAAGATGGTGTCAAAATAGAAAAAGGGAGGGCTTCTCTGTCAGGAACAAGACAAACCCCTTGGTGGCCCCCAAGGACCTTGTCCTCAACTTGGATCAACAACGGTAGAGAATGTTCCATCCTCTGAAGGGAGGTGGGACAAGATACTCTATGCGACACCTGAGGAAGATGGGTCCTGATGTTGGGGAAGTTTGGAACGTTCCTACTCATGACCACAAAATGTGAAGTCGGATCTACAGGGATGCAGAGGTCACATAGGCTCATAAGCTGAATATGGGCCCCAGATCACATCAAATTGATGAGGTTTACAGGTAACAATATTTACACAACTTTCCCATATTTGGGAGCTATACTCTCTTCCCTGACCCAGCTTTCTGGTCCTTTTTTCAGCCATGACATCATCTCCCCAGACAATAACTTGGAGCCTCCTGCATTTCAGATTTCAGGCTCAGGGAAAAATCAAACAAACAAACAAAAAAACTAGTATAGCCAGTAAGGCCCTTTTAAATATAATTAAAATATGCCTACTAGCTATTTACAGAATGGAGACCCCCCTCCCCAACTCTTCATCTGCACTACTCCAGCCTTCAGGTTCATGATTAGTCAACAACTTGTTTGGCTTTATATTTTAATTCTCTTTTCATCCACCAGGTTCCAGATGCTAGCATGATGCCAACCAGACTTCCCTGGACAGACAACCACACCAATGTGTCCTGGAGCTCCAATTCCCCAGAACACCACCCCACTAGGGAAAGAGAGACAGGCTGGGAGTATGGATTGACCTGTCAATGGCCATGTTCAGCGGGGATGCAATTACAGAAGCCAAACCTTCCACCTCCTGCAACCCAGAATGACCTTGGGTCCATACTCCCATAGGGTTAAAGAATAGGAAAGCTATCAAGGAAGGGGATGGAATACAGAGTTCTGGTGGTGGGAATTGTGGTTTTGTCAGTGTTTCCTTTTTTATAAATAAGAAAGGGGGGCTATAAAGTTGGATTAGAACAGAAAGTAGCTTCCTAATTGAAAAAAAAAATCCATGACTAAATTTAACTGTCTACCCCATCCACCCAACCTGGAGCCCATATATATTCATATTTAGCATAGGAGCCTATGTAATCTCTGAATTGCTGTCAGTCTGAACTCATAGTTCATGGTCTCACTGGGAGCATTCTAGGCTGCTCTCTCCTTGTGCATGTCTTTTTTGCTCCCTATATTTTTGTCTCTCATTCTGTCAGAAACAAGACAAACAAACAAAAAACGCCAGTGTGATCAAAGTAGTTTTCACCTAATTTCCCTGCTGCCTTCTGATCAGGACTCACAGCTCTAAAGGAAGCATTGTCCACACTTTGAGCCCATCCACCTGGAGACAGAGGCGCTTGACTTAGGACTTTGTGAGAAAACAAAAGCCGGATTGTTTGCATTTACTTGAAAGATCTCTACCTCTCTTCTTCTTCTAGCGTCTACCTCTCTGAGATAAATGAAGAGCAGAAAGAGAAGAGATAGAGGTGAAGTTGTATTTCAGTCTGAGGCATGGAAAAAGAGAACTCAGTGATGAGCTCCGTCATGGCTTGGTTTCTTCTCCTGCTGACTCTCATTACTCAGGTGATTAAATATGGTGACAGAGGAAGGGTTCCTGGGGAGATAACTGGGGATCTGGCTTCTCATCTTGGAGGAAAATGTCGATCTCTGTGTCTTTTCTACTTATAGGAACCTGGGCCCAGTCTGTGCTGACTCAGCCATCCTCAGTGTTTGGGATCCCGGGGCAGAGGATCACCATGCTCTATACTGGAAAAAGAAACAACATAGGTCATAGTGCTTATGTAAAACTTGTATCTTGATACCAACAACTCTCAGGAATGGCCCTACACTACTAATGTATGCAACTACTGATACTAACATATGAGTCCCTGAATGCTTCTGGCAACACTGCCTCCCTGACCATCCCTGGGATCCAGTCTGAGGCTGAGGCTAGCTATTTTGCTCTGTTTGGGATACTAGTCTCAGTGCTCACACAGTGCTCCTAGTTAATGGGGAAGTAAGAAAAAAACCCTGCTATATCCAAGTGATATTTACTATATCTATAGCTCCCTTTCTCTAGGCAGTTAGCTTAATGTAAATCTAGTTAATAGGTACTCACTAAATTTGTTCAAAAGTGTGTGCTTTACCTCTATGGTCTTACCCTAGTAGTTTTACCATCTAAATGTGTGAGCACTGTGACAAATTTCCAAGAGGAATGTGTTTGCTTGGGCTTCCATAAACACACCACAGACTTTCCCCTTTTTCAATGGAAATGCCACTGCTATTCACTGTGAGAAATGAACATCAGTGCTGCATGATGGACAGGACAGGTCTTTAAATCCCAGGACAAACTGAGTATATGAAAACAAAAACAAAAAAGCACTATAAAGCAAACTGTCTGAACGTACAAGATAAGTGCAGACTACACACTGAAGTCAACTTGACAATGGACAATCTTAGGCAACACTATCATGACACACAAAAAGTATCATTTTCTAATATTTCTGTTAATACTTTATCATAATATTGATTATTGGGACATATGGAGTTTCATAAATAAGTCAATCTATAAAATTATTAAGCACTTACAATTGAATGTGAATAGACCAGTTAGGCATTATTATATCAATTATGAAAGGGGAAATCTTATCTTGTTGGGGCTCACTGACAGGACTCTTAATAGACTCAGACTGCAAATTTTTCTCAGATAAAAGGAGGAGAAGGGGATGGTATAGTCACATTTAAAACTTACGTTATTTGAGGGTTTCTTTTTTTAATAATAGGAAGCCACTTGGTCTCATTTAAGTCAAATAAATGCTGAACTCATAATGTGGAACTCAAATATAATAAAAAATTCTATTTGAGTCAAAAAAACATGTTAATCCAAGTTTAATGACTTACAAATAATTAATATTGACTGTATTTTGTGCAGTTGTTCTGAAGTATCATTAAGAGAAATTTTGAAAGCAATTCTATTTGAAATTATACAAAATTATAGAAGAACAAAACTAAATCACAAAATTATAACATTATTTAAGATTCCTGAAATTGAAAGTAAATCCTAAAAAAAATGAAGGCAGCACAGAAAATGGAGTACAATGGGACTAATATATGATATATTTAAAAGATTCATTCAACTTAAGAAAACAAAAAATAAATTAATATAAAGTTGATGTCTATATTTTTGTTTCTCAAAAAGATATACATAAGCATGATGCAAATAAAATGTGTAACACACCAGCCTTAACAGCCCTCATAAAAACAGAAAGCAAAACCAAAGTGAAATATCTCCTCATTGTTATTGTAACGACTATTTCTTTTATAAATTATTTCTAAAATTATTTTTATTTATTGGATAGAGACATCCAGAAATTGAGAGGGAAGGGGATGAGAGGGAGAGAGACAGAGACACACCTGCAACATTGTTTTACCACTTGCAAAGCTTTCTCCCTTCAGGTGGAGACTGGGGACTCAAACCCAGTTCCTTGTGCATTATAACGTGCACTCAATGAAGCACACCACCACCACCTGACCCTGGAATGACTGCTTAAAAAAAAAAACTGTACGGGGCTAGGTGGTGGTGCACCTGGTTAAGGGAACACATTACAGTTTGCAAGGACCCAGATTCAAGCCCCTGGTCCCCACCTGCAGAGGGAAAGCTTCACAAGTGGTAAAGCAGGACTGCAGGTGTCTCTCTGTCTCTCCCCTTTCCAATCTCTCCCTCCCCTCTTAATTCCTGGTTGTCTCTATGCAATAAATAAGTAAAGATAAATTAAAAATAAAACTGTTGGAGAGGTTTTGCTGAAAAGGAAGCCATTGGACAATATTGATGCAGATGTTGATTTTCATTGATATTATGGCAGATAATGAAGTGATTCTTCAAAAAGCAAAATATTAATGTTTCTGTGACCTAGTCACTGTAATCCAGCAAGAAGGGATTGAAAAGGATTGTCTAGAAATTCTAGTTAGCCAAATAAAGATGAAATTGCCTTATGATCCAGCAATACTTGGGAATTTGTATCCAAAGGACATTCAAACACTAATTCAAGGGGACATAATACACCCAAATATTCATAATTACATTAGTCATGATATTCAAAAATTGGAGACACCCTAAATGCCCATCAGAAGATAGTTGGTTAACAAAGTTATAGCATATATAGTCCACTAAGTACTTTTCCGCAAAAAAAAAAAAAATGATATTATGTCTTTTGGGATAAAATGGATGGGACTGGAGATGATTATGTCTTGTGAAATCAATAAAAAGATGAAAGAAACTGGATAGTTTCCACTCATGTGGAATCCAGAGATCTAATATATAAGGGGAAAAAAAGACAGAGGTAAACAAACTATTTCTAAGACTTGTAAAAATTATGGTGGTTATCTTTCGAGGTGAAAGGGTGGGGATATACCCTTGGAGCTATACACTATAACCTTATAGCTTTGTAACATATTATTAATCACAAATTTAAAAAAGAAAAGAAAGGAAATAAAAGCAAATACAAAAATAAATTCTAGGGAACATCTACTATTGTTAAGATAGGCAATTTAGTGTGAAGAACTCCAATGAATATATCTACTAGAATAAAAAGCAGAGTTTTAATTTGACCACTAAGCACTAGTCTTTTAAAAAAGAAACTTTGCATAGCCTGCACTGAAAAAAGAATGCCTAGCTTTACAAAATAGACTTTTAGTGCTGAGTGAAGATAGCTTAATGGTTATGCAAAGAGACTCATGCCTGAGGCTCCCAGTGAACTTCTAGAATATGAAGACATGAAATCCAGCACATAAGCAGAAAAGAGGAGACCATATGAGGCTATATTAGCAAAGAGGAGATTATATTAGCAAAGATGGAGGGAGTGTGATTTGAAATGATTTGAGAAATTGATCTTGAACCTCCTCTTGGAGAGGAGGACTATGGGACATACCTCCTACCCCCAGCTGATGATTTTTTAAAATAAAGTATTATATTTTCTGTTTCCCTTACTACTGATTGTGTGATATATATTTGAAATATTCCTTTTCCCTCTCTTTTATAACTTACATAGATCTAAAATGAAAAAAAAACAGTAGATACCAACTACAGACACAAAATTTGTTCTTTAAATTGGAAGGTTGGAATAGACAAAATAGGTGAAGTTGATTAGACAGAATTATTTTTTAGTTTTATCATTTTTTTCAGTTTTAATTGCCACAATGATTATTAGCAGAACTCAATGCTGCATAAAGAATAAACCACTCCCAGTAGCCATTTTTTCCATATTTATATGCACACATACAGTGGTGTCAACTCTAAAAATGTTTCACTCAGGGATTACAGCAATATAATCTTTGGAGAAGTGTTACCATTTACTAAAAATAGGTTATATTTTAGTGAACATAAAGTAATTTTCTGCCTTCAAGATTCCAGTCAGGATCCCCGCTACCTAACATGCTTAACCTATTAATGAATTCAAAATAGATGGTATCAGAAAGATATTAGATTCTTTGTGGTGGAATTCTCATGAACTCGTGTCCTTACTGAGCAGCTATCAACTTAATTTCTCATTACATAACCCATAAGCACAGTTGACTAGTAGGCAAACATAAATTTTCATGGGTAAAATGGCACTGTCACCTGAAACAACTACTAGATATATCTGTGAATATATAGTCCTTTAAACTTGTAGAAACTAATGAACTATAGCTTGCCTTGAGGTATAAGTGCCTAATGGTGATATTCTGGCTTGATTACTAGACAAACTTGATGCTTACTACACAACAAAGCTTCTGGGTGCAGTAGAATCATGTAAGCATGACACCAGGAATCACTTGCACACCTGCCAAAATATTAGGAAAATTAGGAAATTATGTATATATCAAAACTAAGACACACTATGTACTACTGGCAAGTATATTGCCATGTTCTGGGCTCAGGTTTAAGCAATCATGTCCAATGATATCATCATGACCACTGGGAATATTGCCCTGATCTTCCTCTTGTTACTTCCCCTTACTCAGGTACCTTAATCATAGTAATGTGCCTTCTAGCCATTGTCTCAACTCTTGCTAGCTGACTTCTTAATTCTGAGAGCATCCACAGGGAAGGAGAGTTCCTCCCAACAGCAAGGAACTATAGCAGAACTCCATGACAGGCCATGACAAGAAATGCACAGCTGAAAACCTTAGGATACAGGAATATCATCAGAAGGTAAGGAAAGTTTACAATGATTGAAAATGCTATTTTTTGGGAGAATGAGGTCCAGAACTTTGGTGGTGGATGTGGTATACAAATTCACTATGTAATCATCTAACATTGTAAATCACTATTAATCACAAATAAAATAGCTTGAGGGAAATATATAGATTTGGAATCAGTGCACTTACTGAGCAAGGCACGGAATGGTAAACTATGAGCATAGAGCCTGAGATATATCATTTGCTACCTAATATTTCACATATGTAAGGATTACTTAAAATTTATGTTAGCATGTGTAGGGCCTGAATTCCTGCCTAGTACATAACAAACATGGGCCATACTCAATGCTCACATTCAAGAGCTACCACCTAGATCTGAACTACTAGTAATTAAACTGGGTTAGTTTTGGAGTTTTGTTTGCTTTGTTGGTTGTTACTGTTGTTGCTATTTATGTTTTTCTTTAAAGTGCCTTCTGTTAGCCATCCCAACCAAGATTACACATACTATTATTTTTATGACTCATTTTCCCCTTGAGAACATGCATCCAAGTGAAACAGGGGTATTACCTGTGGTTACTTGTCTAAATTCTCATTTACTTCTTCATCCTAAACTGGATTTGGAAGATAAATAAGTGATACATAGAAATATAGATTTGGTGAGATGAAGGTATGTGGACTTATGTAAATGCCTGAGAAATAGTTCTCAGTAGGGAGGTATCTGCCATACACAGGAACTCCTCAGAGTGCCATCTAAAAAGGAATAGTCCAGCTTTATTAAAGTCCCAGGGTACATGGAAGGAGAGTAAGGGCAACAAAGTTGGTTAGAGATTGGTGAGTGCCCAGGGCACATTCTCCAGGCTTTGAACAGAAGACAAGTTGCCATGTATGCCTGTAACTACTCTGAACTCAATCCTAATCTAAGTCCAGTATGAGGTAGAATTTAGCCTTCTTTCAGTTGTCAAGGGAGCCATGGAGAGATCACACCTGAGCAGAAAGATTAGAAATCATGAAGAGTAAGAAAAGTGCTTCTGTATCTGCACTTAATAGATGAACAATAAACAGAGCAGTGTTTAGGCAGAGGGTGTCTGTGATGGCTGCTGGGCAACCTGTAACACTGGGTCATGGGTCTTTAAGTCCTGAACACTTGGGGGCAGTAGAAGACTTTCTGTGGAGAACAGATTGTTTTTCAGACTAATGAAAACAGAGAGCATCACCTGGCCTGCCTGCCTGCTGCCTACTGATCATGACCCACAGCTGTGAATGAAGCATTCCCTGGGGACACACACACCCATGACCCATTCACACTGAAGGAGAAGAAGCTGACTTAGGAGCTTGTGAATAATCAAACAGGTAGATCTTATTTGCATGAACCCCCCCTCCCCGAAAATATAAACAGGAGAAAGGAGAGACATAAGAGTGAGCTCTAATTCCTCTGGGGCATCAGAGCTAGGTCACAATGAAGATGTCCATCATGACTTGGTCCTGTCTCCTCTTAACACTCTTTATTCAGTGCAGAGGTAAATAGTGATGGGGACAAAAGAAATGGTCCTGGGAAGATGCACTGAGATCTGCTTCCTCTGCTTTATTAGAAATATTTATTATATATTATAAATGTTATGTTTAGAATATTTAATTTTGTGTCTTCCTTTATAGGATCCTGGGCCCAGTCTGTGGTGACTCAGCCATCCTCAGTGTCCGGGAACCTGGGGCAGAGCCTCACCATCTCCTGCACTGGAAACAGCAACAACATAGGGCACAGTAATAATGGAAAATATGTAAAATGGTACCAACAGTTCCCAGGAATGGCCCCCAGGCTTCTTATATATGAAACTACCAAGCGATATTCTGGGGTCCCTGATCGCTTCTCTGGCTCCAGGTCTGGCAACACAGCCTCCTTGACCATCACAGGGCTCCAGTCTGAGGATGAGGCTGATTATTATTGCTTTGTTGTGAATTCTAGTCTCAGTGCTGACACAGTGCTCCAGGCCAGTGGGGAAGTGAAACAAAAACTACTTTTTACCCCAGTGATGACTAAATCTATAGCTTTTTACTCTAAGCTGTGAATTGATTCTTCCTTAGAGATGTATCATGTGTCAGAACAGACTCATTGGTGTCTCCAAAACTGTATGGATGTTTTGTCATGTTCTTTCCCAATATCTATGTATTTATCTATTTAGTATTTGTTTGTTTATTTCCCTCAAGAGTCATGAATGGGCTCAGTACTGGTGCTATGAACCTACTTCTTCCAGGGGCAATTTTTTTCTTCTGTTTTATTTCTATTATATTTTAAAGTCCAGTGAGAAAGTGAGAGGGTTGGGGAGATAGAGTTGGAGAAATAAAGATAGACACCAGCAGACTTGATTCAAGGTTTGGAGCTAGAGCTTGAAAGAATCCTTCCATTTGGTGTTAAGTGCACTTAACTGGGTTTGCAGCCACCTAGCACTCTCCCCAATATCTAGATGTCCAGTACTGTTATTTTTCTTAATTAAGACAGATAGGTGTAGAGTGCACATCAGGTTTCAGTTTTGCCTACTTTGAATTCCATAAATGGCACCACAGCCCTCTATCTTCTTTTTTATCCTTTAATGAAATTGACACACAGAACAGTTCTTTCACATCGTTTTATTTTTTTTTAATTTTTTTCCTTGTAAAGTGGATTTATTAACAAGACAGTAGAATAAGAGGGTTACAGTACCACTCAGATCCCACCACCAGAACCTCGTATCCCAAAATACCTAAAATAGACCTACTAGTATCATCTGCAATATTCTTTCCTTTAGGTTCACGATTAGCCAACAGTTTGTTCTGCTTTATATCTTTAATTTTTTTATATTTATTTATTTTCCTTTTGTTGCCCTTATTTTTTATTGTTTTTGTAGTTATTGTTGTTGTTATTGATGTCATTGAGACATCAATTTATTACTCATTTCCCTATGAGTATATAATGCTCCAAGTAAAATAGGGATATTACCCACGATCACGTCTCTGAGTTCTCATTTTAAAATCATCTTCATCTAGAATTGGCAGATAGTTAAATGACAGAAAGAAAAATAGTAGGAAGATAGAGGTGAAGGTATGGAGACTTAAATGCAAGTCTGAAAGCCTGAGAAACATTTCTTACTGGGGAGAGATCTGCCTTACACAGGATTAGGAAGTCCTCCTAGTGCAAGCTCAGAAAAGATTAGCCCAGCTTCCTTAAAGTCCTAGGGTTGATGAAAGTGAATAAGCGAGGCATATTGGGTGTTGGAGAAAGAATGGTAGATCCCCAGGACATAGAAGCTTCACTTGAAGTATTGTCTACCTATTGAGAAATACTTGAGGCATTCTGCTTCAGAATGAAAATAATATTACTGTCATTTGAAGACCAGATAAAAAAAGAGAAATTTTATTGGTTTTGTAAAGGTAAACAAATTGAAAATCCAAGGATGTGTAGGTCATTGGTACAAATGATAGAAAAGTTGAAAATGTGGACTATGAGTCAGTCCTATGCCAGGAGACATATCATTAGTCAGGCAGGGAGTGTGGGTAAGATACTCTTCCTTCTATAGACCACCAGATCTTACTGTGTTAGAAGCTGTAATTATGTTTGTTGTGTGAGAGTGACAATGGCATTCCACTGAGTCTGGAGCACTGATGGGTGTCAAAAAGATCTTGTGCAAGCAATTAAAAAAAAATCCAAACAATAGCTGAAAATAAACAAGTCACAAACTCTATCCTAAGTCACAAAAGCTCTGAGAAATCTCCTTTTTCCTTTTGTCTCAGTAAATCCTGATGTTTTATTAACTCCAGTGGCATCCAATCTTATCTTATGAGGGACTTCACAGATAGATTTGCATGTATGAAGAGTCATCATCATCTACCAGGGCCCTCCCACAACCCCCTCTGTGGATTATAGGAAACTTTTTGGTGTAGGAGAGGGGAGGGGCATATTATCTGTGTCTTTGGGCTGAGAGACCCTACTCCTAAGATTTCCATATGTTCTGAGTGGTGTGAGCTCCAAGGATGTTTCCTTTCATTACTACAGCAATATAGTCCTCGGAGAAGGTTCACCATTTACTAGAAATAGATTCTATTGGTGAACATAAGATAATTTGCTTTGCTCAGTATCCCAGTCATGATCTCCCTTTGCTCAGCATGATTTACCTATTCTGTCATGAACCTGAGAAGGATGTAGGTTTTCTGTGTTGAAAATTGTCAGGCACTGGGCTATCACAAGGATTCTCACCTCTTAGAGTCTCATGTTAGGATCTCTTAGCAAGATTGCTAGTAGAGAGAAATAAACCTTTTATGTGAGTGGGTATGTTAGCATTGTCACCAGAAACAAGTCCCAGATATATTCATGATATGCTTAATTTACTCCTTTTTCTCTCTCCCTTCCTCCTTCCTTCCATCCTTCCTTCCTTCTTCCTTCCTTCCTTTCTTCCTTCCTTCCTTTCTTTCTTTCTTTCTTTCTTTCTTTCTTTCTTTCTTTCTTTCTTTTTATTTTTCCTCCATGGTTTTCAATGGGGCTTGATGCCTGCACCACCAGACTCCCAGACTCCTGGTCTTGGCAGCCATATTTTACAGTTTTTTTTGCTGTTATTGCTGTTAATGTTGAATATAGAACAGAGAGAAATTAAAAGAGAAGAGAAATATAGAGAGAGGGAGAGAAAGATAGACATCTGCAGACTTGCTTCTCTGCTTGTGAAGCGACCCACCTGCAGGAGGGAGCCTCATGTCTGGATCTGGGATCCCTGTGAGGGCCCATGTGCTTCATACTATGTGTAGTAAATTCATTGTGTGACCACCTATCCCCCTCTCAGTCTCCTTTAAACTTGCAGAAACTGAAAACTTTTGCATGCCTTGAGGTATAAGTACATAGTGGTTATCAGATATCCTGGTCTGACTATTGGAAAAAAATGTATCACTTACCATGCACAATAGCATCAGGGTGCAGTAGAATCATGGATTTATGACATCAGGATCCACTTGGCATAGCTGCCAAATAATTAAATTAGGAAATTGTATATCTCCCAAACTAAGACAGAGTGCATACTACTGTCAAGTATATTGCCATGTTCTGGCCCAAGGTTCATCTAAGCATGCCTCATGATTTGTTCTCAACCCCAGGGAAAGATCTATTGCCCTGAACTTCTTCTGCTTGATGATTCCAGCATTCTGGGACATTAATCATAATAATATGTATCCTCAAACCAATGCACTACCTCATGACTGCAAACTTCTCAATTCTGAGGGGGACCACAGGGAAGGACAGTTCTGCCCATTAGAGAAGAACCACAGCAGAGTGTATGTTACCTCGGATTTTGGACACAAGAGGACAAGATCTCATGAGTGCCTGTCACAACTCTGATATCAATCCTGATCTAAGATCTATAAGAGATACATCTCATGCAGCATTGAATTGTTAAGGGAGACATGGAGAGATCACACCAGAGAAGTGAGATTAGAACATAAATGTGGCCCTGAAGTCATGAAAAGCAGGAAAAGTACTTCTGTGTGTGCTCTTAATAGATGACAATGCAAACAGCAGTGTGAAGGTATCTAGTATCTGGGATGGGTACTTTGCAGCATGCCACACTATAGATCAACCTTCATGTCCTGAACACTAGGAAGCACTAGAGGACTCTTTCTGGATCAGATTGTGGGACTGATGAAAACAGAGAGCACCACCTGGCCTGCCTGCCTGCTGCCCACTGATGATGACCCACAGCTGTGAATGAAGCATTCCCTGGGGACACACACACCCATGCCCCATACACACTGAAGGAGAAGAAGCTGACTTAGGAGCTTGTGAAGAATCAAACAGGTAGGTTTTATTTGCATGAAAGATCCCTCCCTCTCTGAGAATATAAACAGGAGAAAGGAGAGACAGAGGAGGGAGCTCTAATTCTTTTGGGGCATCAGAAGCAAGTTCTCAATGAAGATGTCCATCATGGCTTGGTCCTGTCTCCTCTTAACACTCTTTATTCAGTGCAGAGGTAAATAGTGATGGGGATAGAAGAAATGGTCCTGGGAAGATGCACAGAAATCTGCTTCCTCTGCTTTGTTAGAAATATTTGTAATGTATTATAAATTCTATTAAAATTAGAATAATTTGTTTTGTGTCTCTTTTATAGGATCCTGGGCCCAGTCTGTGGTGACTCAGCCATCCTCAGTGTCCAGGAACCTGGGGCAGAGCATCACCATCTCCTGCACTGGAAACAGCAACAACATAGGGCATAGTACTGAGGGAAAATATGTATGTTGGTACCAACAGTTCCCAGGAATGGCCCCCAAGCTTCTTATATATGAAACTACCAAGCGATATTCTGGGGTCCCTGATCGCTTCTCTGGCTCCAGGTCTGGCAACACAGCCTCCCTGACCATCACAGGGCTGCAGTCTGAGGATGAGGCTGATTATTATTGCTTTGTTGGGGATGTTAGTCTCAGTGCTCACACAGTGCTCCAGGCCAGTGGGGAAGTGAGACAAAATCTAGTTGTTCCCCAGTGATAAATAAATCTGTAGCTGTCTTACATCTTCACTAGAAATTAAGCATGAATCAGAACAAACTCATTGATTTATCCAAAATGGTATGAATATTTTTCATGTTCTTCCACCAATACTTTTTCATTTATTTACTATCTATTTGTTTATTTCCTTCCAGATTTATTCCTGGGACTCTGTATTGACACTTTGAATCCACTGCTCCCAGGGATCATTATTTCTTTTTTGCCTTTTCTTCTCTTTTCTTTTTCTTTCTACTTAATTTGACAGGACAGTGAGAAATTCGGAGAGAGAGGAGATATAATGGGAGAAAGATGAACACCTACAGACTTGCATCACCACTATTGATGCAATTCTCTGCAGGGTAGTTGAGGTTCAAACTGGTCATTTGGAAATATGTGCCCTTACCTGGGTGTGCCACTGCCCAGCCCCCTCCCAATACCTAGTTTTAAACAGATATATGTGGAGTGCACATCTGGTGACGGTTATAAGAGGAATGTTATTTGTCTACTTTGTTTACATAAATGTGAACACAGTCTTACCTCTTTATTTCCCAATAGAAATGACATGCAGGACATTCTTATGGGTAGTGCTTATCAGTGTTTCATAATAATTAGAACAAGTTTTTAAATCACAGGACAACTTAAATCTATAAAAAGTAAGAGGGTACAGTACTCTATCTAGGGAAAAAGACAAAAGCAGCGAGTCTTATTCTAATGTCTACATTTTGTAGTCAAAACCATCTGAGAGAATTTAGGTTACCACCACTGAATTCTGAGTTCAGTCTATTAATTAATTAATTAATTAATTAATTTTTAACAGCACAGCTCACATCTAGTTACAGTGCTACTACAGACTGAGACCCCCCCGTTTTCCCTCCAGGTTTATTGCTGGGGCTCAGTGCCTGCACTACAAATCCACTGTTCCTGGAGGCCATTTTTTCCCATTTTTGTTGCCCTTGTTATTATTGTTATTGTTGTTGGATAGGACAGAGAGAAATTGATAAAAGAGGGAAAGACAGAGAAGGAGAGAGAATGATAGAATCTGCATACCCATGTCACAGCTTGTGAAGCGACCTTTTGCAGGTGAGAAGCCAGGGCTCCAACCTGGATCCTTAAGCTGTAGGTGCATTTGGAGGCATGTGCATTTACCCTGCTTTGCCTCTGAGTTGTCTCTGTATATATATATATATATATATATATATATATATATATATATATATATATATACATATTCATGTGTATGTGACCAATAAACAACCAGGAATGACCAGGAATGATTATTTCCGTATAATAGTCAGGGTAGATTCTTAGCCTGCAGGGGCTCACAAGCAAACCATGAGCCAAAGAACAGATGAATGTCTGAGAAAGCAGAGGTGCATATACATAACAGAATACTATGCAGCTATTGAGAACAATGAACCCACCTTCTCTGACCATCTTGGATGGAGCTAGAAGTAATTATGTTAAGTGATCTAAGTCACAAAGACAAAGATGAGTATGGCATGATCCTGTTTATAAACAAAAGCTGAAAAAAGAAGAACAGAAAGGAAAACTCAAAGCAAGATCTGACTGATTTTGGAGTATGGTACCAGAGTAAAAAATCTCTGGGTGGAGGGTGAGGGTATATGTTTAGCTTTACTGGGGTTGGCGGAGGGACAATGACCTTGGGTGGCAGGAATGGTGTTAATATACACTCCTACTAACTTATATTCTCATAAAAAAAAACTGTTTAGTTAATATGAGAGGGGAAATGAATTGAATGTCTCAAACTTTTTGATGCATAGACCATAGCTCTGAGTATATGTACCTTCAATCTAAGCACTTATGACTTCAAATTGGTAATCAGATTAAATTTTAACAGTGGGCTCAAATTGTTTTTTATGTTACTTATCTGTTTTTTCAAACTTTTTTGTTAAGTATTTTATTATTTAATTTATGAGAGAGATATAGAGACCGAAAGACACAGAGAGAAACACCAGAGCCCTACTCAGCTCTGGCTTATGGTGGTGTGGTGATTGAACCTGGGACTTCAAAGCCCCAGGCATGTCTGTCTCTTTGCTATCTACCCCCACCCTGGCTCAAATTGTTAATACATTTCTAATAATGGCTTGTTCATTGAAATACTAAATCTCTTAAAAGCTTAGCCTAGGGAGAACAGATACAACTGGTGTCATTACTTTATAAGATACAGCTATATGTAAATAGCATTGAAGGACATAAATTATGGTGAGGTTTGGTATGATACAGTGAATCCTAATAATGGGATTTTCAATGTTAACCCCATTTCCAAATAATTTGGTTATAGCAATAACTATCTATTGCCTTCTCAAAACTTAAGACAGTGGAAACTTCCCATTTCTCTATAAAGCCCATATTTCTCCCAGTTGTGAACTTCTAGGATGGGGCTCACTTTCCTGTAGCCTTCTCCTAATTCATACCACTTGATACTGCAAACCACTTGGATCTGCTGATCCCAACCTAATTAGTGCAGCCAGTACCACCTCAGCATGCTTCACTTGGACTGTGTCCAGAGATGTCAGGTGTGGAATGTCAACTCTTCAGCTTTATTATTCTGGTGAGACTGTTCCTATCTCATAGGACTCCTTAATTCAATTTTGGGTGGTGTACTTCTTAAAAAAAAAAAAAACACCTCAAAACCTAGATATAGACCGGGACCCATGAGATCGGGCATGTGTACATAAGTTAGGGGAAAATATAAACCTTAAAGCAAAAGTGCACAATAGTTTGCAGTGAGTCAAGTGAAGCAAGCAAGTAGAAAGACCTATAAAAGATATCATAAAGTACTTAATCTCTCTTCCATTTTAATGCTTTTCACCACTAAGTTGCAAATGCTACCATAATGCCAACCTGGCTTCCTTGGGCAAATGATCTCACCAGTGTGTCCTGGAACCTCTAGAACCCTGCCCAATTAGAGAAAGATTGAAACAGGGCCATAGTATGGATCAAAATGGCAATGCCCATATCAATTCAGGAAACAATTATAAGTGCCTGGCCTTCTACCTTCTGTACTCATAATGATTTTGGGTCTATACTCAAAGAAGGATAAAGACTAGGAAAGCTTCCAATGGAGGGGATGGGATGTGAAAATCTGGTGGTGGGAACTGTATGGAATTGTATCCCTCTATCCAACTGACTTGCTCTTCTTCTTCTAGCGTTTGCCCTTCTTCCGTAGCCAGTCAACAGCGTCAGGTTGAGCCTCATGTAAAGAGACCTCCTTTGAATCTGGAGAGGTGGCAGTCATTGACTATGTGGGTCATAGTCTGTCTGTAGCCACAGGGGCAGTTCGGGTCATCTCTGGCTCCCCAGCGATGGAACATAGCAGCGCACTGGCCATGGCCTATTCGATAGCGATTGAGGAGGGCCCAATCATAACGTGCTAGGTCAAAGCCGGGTTGACTCTTGCAGGGGTCTGTGATGAGGTGTTTGTTCTTTACCTCAGCTGACTGCCAACTCTGTTTCCAAGAGTCTGGAACAGAGAAATTCAGTGTAGGCGTAGGGGACCAGATTGGGTGACGAGGCGTCAAGCGTTGGACAGGGTGGGCAAAGATATCTGCGTATATTGGCAGGTCTGGTTGAGCGTAGACGTGGGAAATGAACTTAGATGATGCCGCATTCCGACGAATATCTGGCAGGGCGATGTTGCTAAGAACTGGCAGCCATGAAACCGGGGTGGAACGGATGGTTCCAGAAATTATCCTCATGGAGGAATATAATTTGGAATCGACCAAGTGGACATGGGGGCTACGGAACCATACTGGGGCACAGTATTCTGCAGTGGAATAGCATAATGCCAGAGATGATGATCGTAGTGTGGAAGCGCTGAGGAGCTGGCCAGCCTTGCAATGATGTTATACTTCGTGAGGAGCTGGCCAGTCTTGCAATGATGTTATTCCTTGCGCCCACCTTTGCTGAAGTTTTTATGAGATGTTCTTGAAATGACAGAGTGCAATCAAGAGTAACGCCAAGGTAGACTGCCTGGGCTTCATGCTGGATTCTCGTATCGCCAAGCTGCACATTAAGCTCACGTGAGACCTGACTTGTTGATCATTATTATATCAGGGATGTAGAGTTTACATAGGCAGCTGTGCTTATGGGCCCCAGATCAAATTGATGGGGTTGGAAGTTAACAATATTTATATACTTTTCCCATATTTGGGAGCTACTCTCTTTCCTGACCCAGATTTCTAGTCCTTTTTCAAGCTATGACACCATCTCCCCAGAAATTACCTTGGGTCCACTTGCGTGTTAGCTGTCAGACTCAGGAAAAAACTGGTAATGTAATGGGCCCTTTAGAACATACCTACAATAGACCTACTAGCTTTTCCCAAAGTGGACCCCAAGTCTTCATCTGCACTATTCTTGCCTTTAGGTTCATGATTAATCAACAATTTGTCCTGCTCTTTTTCTTAACTCTTTTCCAGCCATCAGGCTCCAGATGCTACCATGGTGCCAACCTGACATTCCTGAGCATATGACCCAACCAATATGTCCTGGGGCCTGCCTTCCTAGAGCCCTGCCCAAAAGGAAAAGAGAGAAACAGGCTAGAAGTAAGGATCAACCTGCCAATACCTGTGTTCAGGGAAGAAGCAATTACAGAAGCCAGACCATCCACCTTCTGTACTGAATAATGATCCTGGCCCCATGCTCCTAGAGAGATAAAGAATATGAAAGCTATCAAGGGAGGGGATAGGATATGGAGTTCTGGTGGCAAGAACTATGCGGAATTGTACCTCTATTATCCTATGGTCTTGTCAATATTTCCATGTTATAAATAAAAAATTAAAAATCAATAATAATAATAAAAACCATTCAGAGTGTTATTTGACTGAATCCTAGGTAGCATTGCACTTGAGGATAGGTATGACAGTTGTTTGCCAAGAACATGATAAAAATAGATGACCTGTATATCATTTATATTGTAGTATTGATGGTTTCAGTGTCAAATGTTCTGTAGTACATGAGATCAAAAAATACAAATGCATTTTTCAAAATCTTTGTCCATCAAAGAGATCATTCTAAATAGGGATTGATTGCATGTAGAGCACTCAAAAGCAGGTTTTACTAACTTCATCTGATAAATGCAATGGCATGATGCCTATAACTAATCTTAAAATTATTTACTTATATATTATTGCATATAGATAGAGAGAAATTGAGAGGGGTAGATGGAGATGACGAGAGAGACAGAGACACACCTTCAGACCTCTTCACCACTCATGAAGCTTTCCCCCTGCAGATGGGGACTAGGGACTGGATCTTGGGACCTTGTGCATGTGCACTTATTCAGGTGTGCCACCACCTAGCCCCTATAATTACTTTTTATGACCTAGCCCCTATAATTACTTTTTATGGCTCATTTTTCTGTGAGAACATAATGCTTCCAGATAAAACAGGGATATTTTATTTTTAAATAAATTTTTATTTATAAAATGGAAAAACCAACAAGACCAGACAATAAGAGAGGTACAGTTCCACACAATTTCCACCACCAGAACTCCATATCAAATCCCTCCATTGATAGTTTTCCTATTCTTTATCCCTCTGGGAATATGGGCCCAGGATCATTGTGGGGTGAAGAAGGTGGGAGGTCTGGCTTCTGTAATTGCTTCTCCACTGAACATGGTCTTTGATAATCCATACTCTAAGCCTGCCTCTCTCTTTCCCCAGAACAGTAGAGCTCTGGGGAATTGGGGATCCAGGACACATTGGTGTTGCTGTCTGCTAGAGAAATCAGGTTGGCATCATCTGGCAGCTGAAATTACTTAAGATATAAAACAGAACAAATAGTTTAATAATCATGAACCTAAAGACTTGCATATTGCAGATTAAAATATGGAGTCTCCATTTTGGGAAAAGCTAGTAGGTCTGTTTTAGGTATATTCCAAAGGGTCCATGACATTACTAGTTTTTGCCTGTGCCTGACATCTACTATGCAGGTAGGCCTAAGTTCTTGTTTGGGTAGATAATGTCATGGCTGGAAAAAGGGCTACAAAGCTGTAAAATATTTTACAATGGTTATACTTACAAAGGTGTTGTAAATATGTGGGAAAACATTATGCATTTTATGCATATATCTCATGATGTTCCATGGTTGTACATCATCACTGTAAGATTTAAGATAAATAAATGAGTAATTTCTTATTTGAAAAAGAACAGGGATATTATGCATCATTACTGCTGTGTCCTCATTTACTTTTTCATCTTAATATGGCATCTTAATAAATCATTGTAATGATAGAAAGATGGAGATGAATATAGAAAATTATAAAAAGGGGTTAAACAAATGAGATGTCTATTTATAAACATAAGCATGAAAAGTAAACAAGAGGAAAAGTCTAGCTAAGAGAAATTCTGGAAGCCATGAGACCTGCGGCTAGCTATCAGAGACACCCAGGCATGTGCTCCAGGCCTTTGCTTATATAGTCCCTTGTAACCACAGCCTCTTGTGAGTATGTGTAAATCTCAGAAATACTCACCAGGCTGATGTCAGCCATATGCTAATTGTGTCCTAAAGTCCATTATTCACATTGTGAGCCTTGTTCCCAACAGGTGAAAGTATGTGTACTTACTTGAATGCCTGAGAACTATTTCTTAGTGGGAAGGCATCTTTCATACACAGGATGTGGGACTCATCTCAAAAAAGAAGGCCCAGCTTGTGTAAGTTCCCAGGGTTCATGGAAATAAAGTAAGTGTACAGGGGTAGTTGGTGAATACTGGACAGGGTTAGATAGCATAATGGTTATGCAAAGAGACTCTCAAGCCTGAGGCTCCAAAGCCCTAGGTTCAGTCCTCAGCACCACCATAAGGGAGAGCTGATCAGTGCCAGAGCAAATAGTGAGAGGGAAGGAGGGAGGGAGGGAGAGAGAGAGAGAGAGAGAGAGAGAGAGAGAGAGAGAGAGGAGATTGGTGGTTCCCAAGGTCATAGAGGCTTCACCTCTTCTGCCTTGTCTTTCTATTGAGATATACCTGTGGCCTTCTGCTCTTTATTTAGATAACATGACTTCCATTTAAACACTAGGAGGCACCAGAGGACTGCTTCAGTGGGGAACAGATTGTTTTTCAGACTAATGAAAACAGAGAGCACCACCTGGCCTGCCTGCCTGCTGCCCACTGATTATAACCACAGCTGTGAATGAAACATTCCCTGGGGACACACACACCCATGCCCCATACACACTGAAGGAGAAGAAGCTGACTTAGGAGCTTGTGAAGAATCAAACAGGTAGGTCTTATTTGCATGAAAGATCCCTCCCTCTCTGAGAATATAAACAGGAGAAAGGAGAAACAGAGGAGGGAGTTCTAATTCTTTTGGGGCATCAGAAGCAAGTTCTCAATGAAGATGTCCATCATGGCTTGGTCCTGTCTCCTCTTAACACTCTTTATTCAGTGCAAAGGTAAATAGTGATGGGGACAGAAGAAATGGTCCTGGGAAGATGCACGGAGATATGCTTCATCTGCTTTATTAACAATATTAGTTAATATTATAAATGCTATTCTGTTTAAAACTTTTAATTTTGTGTCTTCCTTTATAGGATCCTGGTCCCAGTCTGTGGTGACTCAGCCATCCTCAGTGTCCAGGAACCTGGGGCAGAGCATCACCATCTCCTGCACTGGAAACAGCAACAACATAGGGCACAGTAATAATGGAAAATATGTAGAATGGTACCAACAGTTCCCAGGAATGGCCCCCAGAACCCTCATATACCAAACTACCAAGCGATATTCTGGGGTCCCTGATCGCTTCTCTGGCTCCAAGTCTGGCAACATAGCCTCCTTGACCATCACAGGGCTCCAGTCTGAGGATGAGGCTGATTATTATTGCTTTGTTGGGGATGTTAGTCTCAGTGCTGACACAGTGCTCCAGGCCAGTGGGGAAGTGAAACAAAAACTTCCTTTTACCCCAATGATGAGTAAATCTGTAGCTCTTTTACTCTAAGCAGTGAAATGATTCTTCCTTAGAGATGTATCATGTGTCAGAATAGACTCATTGATGTCTCCAAATCTGTATGAATGTTTTGTCATGTGCTTTCCCCAATATCTATGTATTTATCTATTTAGTATTTGTTTATTTCCTTCAAGAGTCATTGCTGGGATCAGTACTGGTGCTATGAACCTACTTCTTCCAGGGGCCGTTTTTTCTTCTTCTGTTTTATTTCTATTATATTTTAAAGTCCAGTGAGAAATTGAGAGGGTTGGGGAGATAGAGTGGGAGAAATAAAGATAGACACCAGCAGACTTGATTCAAGGTTTGGAGCTAGAGCTTGCACTAACCCTTCCATTTGGTGTTAAGTGCACTTAACTGTGTTTGCAGCCACCTAGCACTCTTCCCAATATCTAGATGGCCAGTACTGTTATTTTTCTTAATTAATTAAGACAGATAGGTGTTAAGTGCACATCAGGTTTCATTTCTAAGGTGAATGTGTTTGCCGACTTTTAATTCCATAAATGAGACCACAGCCCTGTATCTTGTTTTTTTTTCCCTTAATGAAATTGACAGACAGAATATTTTTACATCCTTTTATTTTATTTTTAAATCTTTTCCTTGTAAAGTAGATTTGTTAACAAGACCATAGAATAAGAGGAGTACAATTCCACTCAATTCCCACCACCATAACCTCGTATCCCAAATACCTAAAATAGACCTACTAGTTTCACCTGCAATATTCTTGCCTTTAGGTTCACAATGAGCCATCAGTTTGTTCTGCTTTATATCTTTAAATTCTTTTATATTTATTTATATTCTTTTATATTTATAAAAATCTTTTATATTTATTTATTTTCCATTTCAGTTGCCCTTGTTTATTATTTTTGTAGTTATATTGTTGTTGTTATTGATCTCATTGAGACATCAGTTTATTACTCATTTCACCACGAGGATATAATGCTTCAAGTAAAATAGGGATATTACCCATGATCACATCTCTGTTCAAAATATCTTCATCAGGAATTGGCAAATAGTTAAAAGACAGAAAGAAAAATAGTAGGAAGATAGAGTTGAATGTATGAAGACTTAAATGTAAGTCTGTGAATGCCTGGGAAACATTTCTTACTGGGGAGAGATCTGCCTTACACAAGATTTGGAAGTCCTCCTAGTGCAAGCTCAGAAAAGATTAGCCCAGCATCCTTAAAGTCCTAGGACTGATGAAAGTGAATAAGCGAGGGCATATTGGGTGTTGGATAAAGAATGGTGAATCCGTAGGATGTAGAAACTTCACTTTAATTATTGTCTACCTATTGTGAAATATTTGAGGCATTCTCCTTTGTAATGAAAATAATATCACTCTCATTTGAATACCAGATAGAAAAAGAGAAATTTTATTGGTTTTGTAAAGGTAAACAAAGTGAAAATCCAAGGATGTGTAGGTCATTGGTACAAATGATAGAAAAGTTGAAAATGTGGACTGTGAGAGTTAATCCTATGCCAGGAGACATATCATTAGTCAGGCAGGAGTGTGGGTAAGATACTCTTCCTTCTATAGACCACCAGCTCTTACTGTGTTAGAAGCTGTAATTATGTTTGTTGTGTGAGAGTGACAATGGCATTCCACTGAATCTGGAGCACTGATTGATGTCAAGAAGATCTTGTAAAAAGCAAAAAAAAAAAAAAAAAAAAAAAAAAACTATAGCTGAAAATAAACAAGTCACTAACTCTATCCTAAGTCACAAAAGCTCTGAGAAATCTCCTCTGTCCTTTTGTCTCAGTAAATCCTGATGTTTTATAAACTCCAATGGCATCCAATCTTGTCTTATGAGGGACTTCACAGATAGATTTACATATATGAAGAGTCATCATCATCTACCAGAGCCCTCCCACGCTCCCCTCTGTGGATTATAGGAAACTTTTTGGTGTAGGAGAGGGGAGGGGCAAATTATCTGTGACTTTGGGCTGAGAGACCCTATTCTTAAGAGTTCCCATATTCTTGTAAGTAGGGCACCAAAGTAAAAACCCAGTGGTGAGGGGTAGACATGTAGCTTCCTGGGCCAGTGGGGGGTGGGAGTGGGCGGGAGGGATGGGTCACGGTCCTTTGATGGTGGGAATGGTGTTTATGTACACTCCTAGCAAAATGTAGACATATGAATCAGTAGTTAATTAATATGAGAGGGGGAAATCAATTGTATGTCTCAAAGGTTCTCAAAAGACAAACTGAATCTTTTTAATATATAGGCTACGTATTTGATATGCGGACTCTCTCAAAAGCCTAGACCAAGTAGATTAGAAGCTTCCAATAGCACAGCTATATACAAGATACTGGGTACTGTACAGCAAACCATAACAAAGGGACTTTTCAAAGTTAACCCAATTAACAAATAATGTGATGATAATATTAACTATAGATTGTCTTTTTGAACCCTAAGACAGCAGGAACCTCACATCTTCACTATAGAGCCCCTACTTCCCCCAGTCCTGGCACCCTTGGATAGGGCTCACTTTCCCGTATGCATCTCCCAATCCAAACCAAATAATATTGCATCCGCTGATCACAACCTAACCAAAGCAACGATTGCCATCTCAACATGCTTCACCTCAGAGTGTATCCAGAGACTTCACGTGTGGAATGACAACCCTTCAGCTTCATTACTCGGGTGAGACCTTTCCTTTTATAGTACACTCTAATTTCATCTCAGGTAGTTCACTTTCTAACAAAGTCCCATAACCTAGACATATACCAGTTTCTGTGAGAGAGAGCGTATGTGCATACGTATCCATAAACTACAGCAAAATATATACCTGAAAGCAGGATTACACTAGAGTTTGCAGTGAGTACCTCCCTAACACTTCCTCTCCACTATTCCAAGCTTGGGATCCATGATTGCTCAACAAATTGTTTGGCTTCATATGTTAACTCTCTTTTCAATCACCAGGTTCCAGATGCCACCAGGATGCTGGCTAGGCTTCCCTGGATTGAAGACCCCACCAATGTGTCCTGGAGCTCAGCTTCCCCAGAGACACACCTTACTAGGGAAAGAGAGAGGCAGACTGGGAGTATGGACCGACCAGTCAACGCCCATGTTCAGCGGGGAAGCAATTACAGAAGCCAGACCTTCTACCTTCTGCAACCCTCAACGACCCTGGGTCCATGCTCCCAGAGGGCTAGAGAATGGGAAGGCTATCATGGGAGGGGGTGGGTTATGGGGATTGGGTGGTGGGAATTGAGTGGAGTTGTACCCTTCCTACCTTATGCTTTTGTTCACTAATCCTTTCTTAAATAAAAAATAAAAAAAAAAAGTTCCCATATTCTGAGTGGTGTGAGCTCCAAGGATGTTTCCTTTCGGCACTACTGGAAAATAGTCCTCAGAGAAGGTTCACCGTCTATTAGAAATAGATTCTATTGGTGAACATAAGATAATTTGCTTTGCTCAATACCCAAGTCATGATCTCTCTTTGCTCAACATGGCTTAGCTACTCTGTCTGACATCATAACAGGATTCATGAACCTGAGAGGGAGGTAAGCTTTCTGTGTTGAAAATTCTCACGCACTTGGCTATCACAAGGCTTCTCACCTCTTAGAGTCTCATGTTAGGATCTTTTAGCAAGATTGCGAGTAGGGAGAAATAAACCTTTTATGTATGGGTATGATAGCACTGTCACCAGAAAGAAGTCCCAGATATATTCATGATATGCTCAATTTACTCCTCTCTCTCTCTCTCTCTCTGTACTTCTTTCTTTATTTCTTTCTTTCCTTCTTTCTTTCTTTCTTTTTTCCTTTTTCTCTTTCTTTCTTTTTATTTCTCCTCCATGGTTATAAATGTGGCTTGATGCCTGCACCACCAGATATTGGTCTTGGCAGCCATATTTACCTTTTGTTGATGTTTTTGCTATTAATGTTGTATATAGAACAGAGAGAAATTGAAAGAGAAGAGAAATAAAGAGAGGGAGAGAGAAAGATAGACACCTGCAGACTTGCTTCTCTGCTTGTGAAGTTGGATCTGGGATCCTTGTGTTGGACCATGTGCTTCATACTATGTGTAATAAACCCATTGTGCCACCACCTAGCTCCCTCTCAGTTCCCTTCAAACTTGCAGAAACTGAAGAACTTTTGCATGCTTTGAGGTGTAAGTACATAGTGGTTAGCAGATATCCTGGTCTGACTACTGGAAATAAACGTATCACTTAAAATGCAGAATAGCTTCTGGGTGCAGTAGAATCATGGCTTTATGACACCAGGAGCCATGTGGAACACCTGCCAAATATTTAAACTGGGAAATTGTATATATGCCAAACTAAGACAGAGTGCATACTACTGGCAAGTACATTGCCATGTTCTGGCCTAAGGCTCATCTAAACATGCTCATGATTTGTTCACAACACCAGGGAATGATTTGTTGCCCTGAACTTCTTCTGCTTGATGCTTTCATCATTCTGGGGCTTTAATCATAGTATATGTGCACTCAAACCAATGCACTACCTCATGACTGCAAACTTCTCAATTCTGAGGGGTCCACCGGGAAGTACTGTTCTGCTCATTAGAGAAGAACCACAGCAGAGCATATGTTACCTCAGATTTTGGACACAAGAGGACAAGTTTTCATGAGTGCCTGTCACAACTCTGATATCAATCCTGATCAAGGATCTATATGAGATACATCTCATGTTAGCATTGAATTGTTAAGGGAAACATGGAGAGATCACACCGAGAAGTGAAATTAGAAGATAAATGTGGCCCTGAAATCATGAAAAGGAGGAAAAGTACTTCTGTGTGTGCTTTAATAGATGACAATGGAGACAGCAGTGCAAAGGTATCTGGGATGGGTACTTTGCAACATGCCCCACTATAGATCATGGCATTCATGTCCTGAACACTAGGAAGCACTAGAGGACTCTTTCTGGATCAGATTGTTAGACTGATGAAAACAGAGAGCACCACCTGGCCTGCCTGCCTGCCGCCCACTGATCATGACCCACAGCTGTGAATGAAGCATTCCTTGGGGACACACACACCCATGCCCCATTCACACTGAAGGAGAAGAAGCTGACTTAGGAGCTTGTGAAGAATCAAACAGGTAGGTCTTATTTGCATGAAAGATCCCTCCCTCTCTGAGGATATAAACAGGAGAAAGGAGAGACAGAGGAGGGAGCTCTAATTCTTTGGGGGCATCAGAAGCAAGTTCTCAATGCAGATGTCCATCATGGCTTGGTTCTGTCTCCTATTAACACTCTTTATTCAGTACAGAGGTAAATAGTAATGGGGATAGAAGAAATGGTCCTGGGAAGATGCACTGAGATATGCTTCATCTGCTTTATTAACAATATTATTTAATATTATAATGTTATTCTGTTTAGAACATTTAATTTTGTGTCTGTTTTATAGGATCCTGGGCCCAGTCTGTGGTGACTCAGCCTCCTCAGTGTCTCGGAACCTGGGGCAGAGCATCACCATCTCCTGCACTGGAAACAGCAACAATATAGGGCATAGTAATGAAGGAAAATATGTAGATTGGTACCAACAATTCCCAGGAATGGCCCCCAAGCTTCTTATATATGAAACTACCAAGCGATATTCTGGGGTCCCTGATCGCTTCTCTGGCTCCAAGTCTGGCAACACAGCCTCCTTGACCATCACAGGGCTCCAGTCTGAGGATGAGGCTGATTATTATTGCTGTGTTGGGGATGCTAGTCTCAGTGCTGACACAGTGCTTCAGGCCAGTGGGGAAGTGAAACAAAAACTACTTTTTACCCCAATGATGAGTAAATCTGTAGCTCTTTTACTCTAAGCAGTGAAATCATTCTTCCTTAGAGATGTATCATGTTTCAGAACAGACTGATTGATGTCTCCAAATCTGTATGAATGTTTTGTCATGTGCTTTCCCCAATATCTATGTATTTATTTATTTAGTATTTGTTTGTTTATTCCCTTCAAGAGTCATTGCTGGGATCAGTACTGGTGCTATGAACCTACTTCTTCCAGGGGCCATTTTTCTTCTTCTGTTTTATTTCTATTATATTTTAAAGTCCAGTGAGAAATTGAGAGGGTTGGGGAGATAGAGTGGGAGAAATAAAGATAGACATCAGCAGACTTGATTCAAGGTTTGGAGCTAGAGCTTGCACTAACCCTTCCATTTGGTGTTAAGTGCACTTAACTGTGTTTGCAGCCACCTAGCACTCTTCCCAATATCTAGATGGCCAGTACTGTTATTTTATTAATTAATTAAGACAGATAGGTGTAAAGTGCACATCAGGTTTCATTTCTAAGATGCATGTGTTTGCCGACTTTTAATTCCATAAATGAGACCACTGCCTTGTATATTCTTTTTTTTCCTTTAATGAAATTGACACACAGAACATTTTTACATCCTTTTATTTTATTTTTAAATCTTTTCCTTGTAAAGTAGATTTGTTAACAAGACCATAGAATTAGAGGGGTACAATTCCACTCCATTCCCACCACCATAACCTCGTATCCCAAATACCTAAAATAGACCTACTACTTTCACTTGCAATATTCTTGCCTTTAGGTTCATGATTAGCCAACAATTTGTTCTGCTTTATATCTTTAAAATTTTTATATTTATTTATTTTCCATTTTTGTTTCCCTTGTTTTTTATTGTTTTGTAGTTATTATTGTTGTTGTTATTGATGTCATTGAGACATCAGTTATAACTCATTTCTCTATGAGTATATAATGCTTCAAGTAAAATAGGGATATTACCCATGATCACATCTCTGAGTTCTCATTTAAAATCATTTTAATCTGAAATTTGTAGAGAGTTAAAAGACAGAAAGAAAAATAGTAGGAAGATAGAGGTGAAGGTATGGAGACTTAAATTAAATATGAAAGCCTGAGAAACATTTCTTACTGGGGAGAGATCTGCCTTACACAAGATTAGGAAGTCCTCCTAGTGCAAGCTCAGAAAAGATTAGCCCAGCTTCCTTAAAGTCCTAGGGTTGATGAAAGCTAGTAAGTGAGGCATATTGGGTGTTGGAGAAAGAATTGTAGATCCTCAGGACATAGAAGCTTCACTTTAATTATTGTCTACCTATTGAGAAATATTTGAGGCATTCTGCTTCATAATGAAAATAATATTACTGTCATTTTAAGACCAGATAGAAAAAGAGAAATTTTATTGGTTTTGTAAAGTTAAACAGTGAAAATCCAAGGATGTGTAGGACATTGGTACAAATGATAGAAAAGTTGAAAATGGGGACTGTGATAGTCAGTCCTATGCCAGGAGACATATCATTAGTCAGGCAGGGAGTGTGGGTAAGATACTCTTCCTTCTGTAGAGCACCAGATCTTACTGTGTTAGAAGCTGTAATTATGTTTGTTGTGTGAGAGTGACAGTGGCATTCCACTGAGTCTGGAGCACTGATTGGTGTCAAGAAGATCTTGTGAAAAGCAATTAAAAAAAGCCAAACAATAGTTGAAAATAAACAAGTCACTAACTATCCTAAGTCACAAAAGCTCTGAGAAATCTCCTTTGTCCTTTTGTCTCAGTAAATCTTGATGTTTTATTAACTCCAATGGCTTCCAATTTTGTCTTATGAGGGACTTCACAGATAGATTTGCATGTATGAAGAGTCATCATCATCTACCAGAGGCCTCCCACGCCCCCTCTGTGGATTATAGGAATCTTTTTGGTGTAGGAGCGGGGAGGGGCATATCATCTGTGACTTTGGGCTGAGAGCCCCTACTCCTAAGAGTTCCCATATGTTCTGAGTGGTGTGAGCTCCAAGGATGTTTCCTTACGGCACTACAGGAATATAGTCATCTGACAAGGTTCACCATCTACTAGAAATAGATTCTGTTGGTGAACATAAGATAATTTGCTTTGCTCAATATCCCAGTCATGATCTCCTTTTACTCAGCGTGGCTTACCTACTCTGTCATGAACCTGAGAAGGATATAGGTTTTCTGTGTTGAAAATTCTCAGGCACTGGGCTATCACAAAGCTTTTCACCTCTTAGAGTCTCATGGTAGGATCTCTTAGCAAGATTGCGAGTAGGGAGAAATAAACCTTTTATGTGAGTGGGTATGATAGCATTGTCACCAGAAACAAGTCCCAGATATATTCATGATATGCTTAATTTACTCCTTTTTTTCTCTCTCTCTCTCTTCCTTCCTTCCTTCCTTTCTCTCTCCCTTCCTTTCTTTCTTTCTTTCTTTCTTTCTTTTTTCTTTCTTTCTTCCTTCCCTCCCTCCCTCCTTCCTTTCTTTTTCTTTCTTTCTATCTTCCTTCCTTCCTTTCTTTCTTTCTTTCTCTCTCTCTCTCTCTTTCTTTCTTTCTATCTTTCTTTCTTTCTTTTTATTTTTCCTCCATGGTTTTCAATGGGGCTTGAAGCCTGCACCACCAGACTCCTGGTCTTGGCAACCATATATTGCTTTTTTTTTTTTTGCTGTTATTGCTGTTAATATTGTATATAGAACAGAGAGAAATTAAAAGAGAAGAGAAATATAGAGAGGGGGAGAGAAAGATAGACATCTGCAGACTTGCTTCTCTGCTTGTGAAGCGACCTACCCGCAGGAGAGAGCCTCATGGCTGGATCTGGGATCCTTGTGAGGGCCCATGTGCTTCATACTATGTGTAGTAAATCCATTTTGCCACCACCTATCCTCCTCTCAGTTTCCTTTAAACTTGCAGAAACTGAACAAATTTTGCATGCTTTGAGGTATAAGTACATAGTGGTTATCAGAACTGTATCACTTACCATGCACAATAGCATCAGGGTGCAGTAGAATCATGGTTTTGCGACACCAGAATCCACTTGGCACAGCTGCCAAATAATTAAATTAGGAAATTGTATATATCCCAAACTAAAATAGAGTGCATACTACTGGCAAGTACATTGCCATGTTCTTGCCTAAGGTTCATCTAAGCATGCCTCATGATTTCTTCACAACACCAGGGGATGATCAGTTCTCCTGAACTTCTTCTGCTTAATGCTTCCAGTATTCTGGGGCATTAATCATAGTATATGTGCCCTCAAACCAATGCACTACCCCATGACTGCAAACTTCTCAATTCTGAGGGGGTCCATAGGGAAGGACTGTTCTGCCCATTAGAGAAGAACCACAGCAGAGCATATGTTACCTCAGATTTTGGACACAAGAGGACAAGTTCTCATGAGTGCCTGTCACAACTCTGATATCAATGCTGATCTAAGATCTGTATGAGATACATCTCATGTAGCACTGAAATGATTAAGGGAGACATGGAGAGATCACACCAGAGAAGTGAGATTAGAACATAAATGTGGCCCTGAAGTCATGAAAAGCAGGAAAAGTACTTCTGTGTGTGCTCTTAATAGAGGACATGCAGCTTCCTGGGCCAGTGGGGGGTGGGAGTGGGTGGGAGGGATGGGTCACAGTCTTTTGGTGGTGGGAATGGTGTTTATGTACATTCCTAGCAAAATGTAGACATATAAATCAGTAGTTAATTAATATGAGAGGGGGAAAATCAGTTGTATGTCTCAAAGTTTCTCAAAACACAAACTGAATCTTTTTAATATATAGACTGTGTATTTGATATGCGGACTCTCTCAAAAGCCTAGACCTGCCCCGACCAGCAGGGCGGTGAACAGGGGCTAGGAACCCAATGAGACCTGAAATGATAGGGACACGAGACACGAAGAATGACAGCAAGACAGTTTTCTGATCAAGCTGCAAAATTTTATTGTGAACACAGGCATTATAAGGCTTTGGGGAAGGAGAGCGAATGCTGGAGGAGGGGGTAGGGGGAGCAAACTTCAAAGGGGAATGCTCCTTGCAACAAATGGCGGGAACCAAACTGTGTGTTGACTCACTTGTGTTGACTCACTTGATTACTGATAAATGGTTTACCTAAGGGGAAATGGCCTGCCCAGGGGGGGGAATTAACACTTGTCTTGAGGGGTTCCATTGTCTCAAAGCTTATCATCTATCAAGCAGAGAAATGGCTCCTGGCATAGACCAAGTAGATTAGAAGCATCCAATAGCACAGCTATATACAAGATACTGGATATTGTACAGCAAACCATAACAAAAGGACTTTTCAAAGTTAACCCAATTACCAAATAATGTGATGATAACAATAACTGTTGATTGTCTTTTTGAACCCTAAGACAGCAGGAACCTCACATCTGCACTATAGAGCCCCTACTTCCCCCAGTCCTGGAGCCCTTGGATAGGGCCCACTTTCCCGTATGCGTCTCCCAATCCATACCAAATAATATTGCATCCGCCGATCACAACCTAACCAACGCAAGGATTGCCACCTCAACATGCTTCACTTCAGACTGTGTCCAGAGACTTCAGGTGTGGAATGACAACCCTTCAGCTTCATTACTCGGGTGAGACCTTTCCTTTCATAGTACACTCTAATTTCATCTCAGGTGGTTCACTTTCTGACAAAGTCCCATAACCTAGATATACACCAGTTTCTGTGAGAGAGAGCTTATGTTCACACGTATCCATAAACTACTGCAAAATATATACCTGAAAGCAGAAGTACACTACAGTTTGCAGTGAGTACCTCCCTAACACTTCCTCTCCACTATTCCAAGCTTGGGATCCATGATTGCTCAACAAAGTGTTTGGCTTCGTATGTTAACTCTCTTTTCAATCACCAGGTTCCAGATGCCACCAGGATGCTGGCCAGGCTTCCCTGGATTGAAGACCCCACCAATATGTCCTGGAGCTCAGCTTCCCCAGAGACACACCCTACTAGGGAAAGAGAGAGGCAGACTGGGAGTATGGACCGACCAGTCAACGCCCATGTTGAGCGGGGAAGCAATTACAGAAGCCAGACCTTCTACCTTCTGCAACCCACAATGACCCTGGGTCCATGCTCCCAGAGGGCTATAGAATGGGAAACCTATCAGGGGAGGGGGTGGGATATGGAGATTGGGTGGTGGGAATTGTGTGGAGTTGTACCCCTCCTACCTTATGGTTTTGTTCATTAATCCTTTCATAAATAAAAAATTAAAAATAAAATAAAATAAAATAAAAAAAGAACATAAATGTGGCTCTGAAATCATGAAAAGGAGGAAAAGTACTTCTGTGTGTGCTCTTAATAGAGGACAATGGACACAGCAGTGTAAAGGTATCTAGTATCAGGGATGGGTACTTTGCACTATGCCGCACTATAGATCATGGGCCTTCATGTCCTGAACACTAGGAAGCACTAGAGGACTCTTTCTGGATCAGATTGTCAGACTGATGAAAACAGAGAGCACCACCTGGCCTGCCTGCCTGCCGCCCACTGATCATGACCCACAGCTGTGAATGAAGCATTCCTTGGGGACACACACACCCATGCCCCATTCACACTGAAGGAGAAGAAGCTGACTTAGGAGCTTGTGAAGAATCAAACAGGTAGGTCTTATTTGCATAAAAGATCCCTCCCTCTCTGAGAATATAAACAGGAGAAAGGAGAGACAGAGGAGGGAGCTCTAATTCTTTTGGGGCCATCAGAAGCAAGTTCTCAGTGCAGATGTCCATCATGGCTTGGTCCTGTCTCCTCTTAACACTCTTTATTCAGTGCAGAGGTAAATAGTGATGGGGATATAAGAAATGGTCCTGGAAGATGCATTTGGATCTGCTTCCTCTGCTTTGTTAGAAATATTTGTAATGTATTATAAATGTTATTAAAATTAGAATAATTCATTTTGTGTCTCATTTATAGGATCCTGGTCCCAGTCTGTGGTGACTCAGCCATCCTCAGTGTCCAGGAACCTGGGGCAGAGCATCACCATCTCCTGCACTGGAAACAGCAACAACATAGGGCATAGTACTGAGGGAAAATATGTATGTTGGTACCAACAGTTCCCAGGAATGGCCCCCAAGCTTCTTATATATGAAACTACCAAGCGATATTCTGGGGTCCCTGATCGCTTCTCTGGCTCCAAGTCTGGCAACACAGCCTCCTTGACCATCACAGGGCTCCAGTCTGAGGATGAGGCTGATTATTATTGCTATGGTTGGGATGTTAGTCTCAGTGCTCACACAGTGCTCCAGGCCAGTGGGGAAGTGAAACAAAAACTACTTTTTACCTCAGTGATGACTAAATCTTTACCTCTTTTACTCTAAGCAGTGAATTGATTCTTCCTTAGAGATGTATCATGTGTCAGAACAGACTCACTGATGTCTCCAAAACTATATGAATGTTTTGTCATCTTCTTTCCCCAATGTCTATGTATTAATCTATTTAGTTTTTGTTTGTGTATTTCCCTCAAGAGTTATTGCTGGGCTCAGTACTGGTGCTATGAATACACTGCTCCTAGGGGCCCTTTCTTCGTCTTCTATTTTATTTCTATTATATTTGAAAGTCCAATGAGAAAGTGAGAGGGTTGGGGAGATAGAGTTAGAGAAATAAAGATAGACACCTGCAGACCTGATTCAAGGTTTGGAGCCAGAGCTTGAACTAACCCTTCCATTTGGTGTTAAGTGCACTTAACTGGATTTGCCACCACCTAGCACTCTCCCCAATATCTAGATGGCCAGTACTTTTATTTTTCTTAATTAAGACAGATAGGTATAGAGTTCACATTGTGTTTCAGTTCTAAGAGGAATGTATTTGCCTACTTTGAATTCCATAAATGAGACCACCGCCTTGTATCATCTTTTTTTTTCCTTTAATGAAATTGACACACAGAATATTTTTTTCACATCATTTTAATTTTATTTAAAAATTTAGTTATAAAGTAAATTTATTAATATGATCATAGGATAAGAGGGGTACAATTCCACTCAATTCCCATCACCAGAACCTCATATCCCAATCCACGTAAAATAGACCTACTAGTTTCATCTGCAATATTTTTGATTTTATGTTCACAATTATCCATAAGTTTGTTCTGCTTTATATCATTAACTTTTTAATTTTTATTTACTTTTTCCTGTTTTGTTGCCCTTGTTTTCTATTATTTTAGTTATTATTATTGTTGTATTGATGTAGTTGTTGTTAGGACAGAAAAAATGGAGAGAGGAGGGGAAGACACAGAGGGGGGAGGGAGAGATAGACACCTGCAGACCTGCTCCATCAGCTGTGAAGCAACTCCCTTGTAGGTGGGGAGTGAGGAGCTCGAATGTACCATGTGACTTAACCCACTGCTGTACTGCCCACATCCCTATATCTCAAATCCTTTCAGTCAGGATGCAGTTGGAATCATTGCACTCATCGAACATGGCCTAGAACGGTAAACTGTGAGCATAGATATTGAGACGGAACATTTGTTACCTGATTATTTCATCCCTTTAAGCATTACTTGAAATGTGTACCTGCAGTCCCTCCTAGTACATTACAAACATGGGCCATACTCAGTGCTCACCTTCAAGAGCATCCATCTAGACCTCAATTAGTATTAATCAAACTGGGTTACTTTGAGGTTTCATTTACTTTGCTGGTTGCTATTTTTGTTTCTCTTGTTGTTTTTCAGTGAAGTGTTGTTTGTTAACCACTCCAACCAATATTTTTCATATAATTACTTTAAAATTTATTTACATATTTATTATTTGATAATAATAATTGTCAAACATTTTAGAAGACACAGAGTAAAAATGAGAGGGGCAGCGAGAGATAAGGAGAGAGACTCAGAGACAGTTGCAGTCTTTCTTCACCACTCATGAAGCTTTCCTCCAGCAGGGACTCAAACCTGGGTCCTTGCACATAGTAACATGTCCACTGAAATAGGTGTGCCACTACCTGAGTCATAATTACTTTTATGACTCATTTTTCCTGTGAGATTATAATGCTTCCAGGTAGAACAGGGATATTCCCCATGATTACTTCTCTAAGTTCTCATTCACTTCTTCATCTTAATATGACATTGACAGATAGATAAATGATAGAATATTGAATGTGAATATAAAAATGATAAAAAGGGGTTAAACAAATGATATGTTTACTTATAAATATCACCATGAAAAGTAAGCAAGAGAAAAAGTCTAGTTAAGAGACATAGTGGAAGCTATGAGTCAGCTAACTATTTGAGCCACCAGACATTTGCTCCAGGTCCTTGCTTATATAGCCTCATGTAACCACAATCCCTTGTGAGTTTGTATAAGTTTTCATGGACATGTGTCCTCAGAAAGCATGTCACATCTTGGTGCCTCATCTTAGAAACTTTCTGCACATTAGCTACTAGGAAAAACAAACCTTTATTGAAACTGAGTAAGACAGCATTGTCATCAGAAGCAACTTCCAGATATATACACTCAATTTTCTTTAAACTTGTAGAAACTGCAGGATTGTAGCTTGCCTTAAAGTATAAGTGCCTGATAGTGCTGAGGGAGCCTGGTTTGAGTATTGGAAACACTTGAGGGCTACAAATCCCCAAAACTTCTGTGTGCAGCAGAATCGTATTCAGGACTCTGGTTTAAACAATCATGATTTACAACATCATCATAACACCAGGACATGATCTGTTGCCGTAGTACTCTGCTTCTTAAAGCTACACCCCTTTTGTTACCTTAAGCATAATAATGAGAATTTAGACAAGCAATTACATCATAGGTAATATTCCTGTTTTACTTGGAAATATTATGTTCTCATGGGAACATATGGTTATGTATTATAGATGTTATTATGTTTAGAACTTTTAATTTTGTGTTTTCCTTTATAGGATTCTGGGCCCAGTCTGTGGGGACTCAACCATCCTCAGTATCTGGGAGCTTGGGACCGAAGTTTACTATCACCTGCTATGGAGACAGCAACAACACAGGGCATATTAAGGAAGGAAAATATGTACAATGGTACCAACAATTCCCAGGAATGGCCCCCAGGCTTCTTATATATGATATTACCACATTCTTTCCCAATATCTATTTAGATGCTTTTAGACTTACGTTCTTTCCCAATATCTATTTTGATGTCAGTTATGCTGTGATATTTTTTAATTAAAACCATAATGTGTACAGTACACATTTGGCGACAGTACTAAGATGAGTGTATTTGGCTAATTGGATTCCATCAATGAGACCACAGTTTTACCATTTTCTTATTTTTTTCTAACAATATTAAAACAGAGATCATTCGTGGTGGGGAATGACTGTCAGTGCTGCATAGTAGTGTGAACAACATTTTATATCACAAGACAATATAGAGATAGATAAAACAGAAGAAGATGAAGTACTAGAAATCAAAGTGTGTCTGAATCTACATAGTAAATAGAGAGGCCCAGTAAAAGGAGTGTGAAAAAATTGATCTATCATTATACTTGTATTCTGTTTTTTGGGTTCCTGCTTGCCAAGAAGCCATTCATTCTACTCATTTATTAAATTCAGGAGTGAATGTGATTAGTAAGCAGCCAGATCTAATTGTCTCCCATCAATTAGGGGAGAATTTTATCCTCCAGGGCCTCACAAGTAGTTTTTTTTTTTTTTTAATAGAACCAGACCTAGGGAATTTTCTCACATAAAGAAGGGCCAGCAAATTATCATGGTCATGAATTAGACACAGTAAATACTGTTCAGGTTACAAACATTGGGTTGTGATCTCAGAATATGTAAGGTTACTATTCAGATGACATAAGTGCCTTCAGAATATATAAATGTTGTTTGAATCAGAGACCTTTTATTCAAGGATATAAAAAAATCATATAAAGTTCATTAAGTACACTAGTGTTGAAATATCAATAAGAAAAAATTGAAAAGTTCTATTTGAAATTGATCAAATATATTATGTACAAAGGAATGGGATGGGGATACGGAGTTCTGTGGTAGGAATTGTGCGAAGTTGTACCCCTCTTATCCTTTGGTTTTTATCAGTGTTTCCTTTTTTTCAATTAGGAAGCTACTTTCTGTTCTAATCCAACTTTATAGCCCCCCCTTTCTTATGTATAAAAAGGAAACATTGACAAAACCACAATTCCCACCACCAGAACTCTGTATCCCATCCCCTCCCTTGATAGCTTTCCTATTCTTTATGCTTCTGGGAGTATGCACCCAAGGTCATTGTGGGATGCAGAAGGTTGAAGGTCTGGCTTCTGTAATAGATGAACATGGGCAATGACAGGTCGATCCATATGCCCAGCCTGTCTCTCTCTTTCCCTAGTGGGGTGGGGTTTTGAGGAATTGGAGCTCCAGGACACATTGGTGGGGTTGTCTGTCCAGGGATGTCTGGTTGGCATAATACTGGCATCTGGAACCTGGTGGTTGAAAAAAGAGTTATGATATAAAGTCAAACAAGTTTTTGACTAATCATGAACCTAATGGCTGGAGGAGCGAAGATGAAGAGTGTGTGTGTGGGGGTGGCACAGGTCTCTGTTTTGTAGATAGTTAGTGGGCATATTTTAGTTATATTCCAAAGGGCCTGTAACTTAGTTCTTCTGAGTTGCAAATGAATCCAAAAATACTATTAAACTCCACATAATACATTAGAGAATAAATCAACAACTCACTATTTGATATGGTTCTACGGACTGAAATGTATTTAAAAATTCACTTATTTTTTCAGTTGTAACTGAATCACAGATATATGTATAGTTCAAACTGAATATACTTACAGAGTTAACACTGGAATTATCCAGAGTAAGGCATCTGTTGGAAAGAAGCAGAACTGCTGGAAAGATAATAGATTCTGTTTTTATTTCAGCTTGGAGTTCTATTTCTTCAGAGGTGGTATTTGTAACCATGTTGTATATTGTTAGTAGGATCAAAAAATGTGCAATGGTTTGTCCCAGTTTATAGCGATCATTAGAATAAAGTATATCTCACACTTTCAGACACAGCAGATGAGGACAACTGATAAATATACAGATGTTGAGAAGCTGCATGTGAGAAAATGTTCACAGATATTGGGGGCCCAGAGGAAGCTTCACTGGGTTATGCACACCTGGTACCTAGCACAAGGACTGGCCTAAGATTTGAGCCCTGGCTCCCCACCTGCCGGGAGTCACTTAGCAAGCTGTGAAGCAGGTTTGCTGGTGTCTATCTTTCTCTCCCCTTCTCTCTCTTCCCCCTTCTCAATTTCTCTCTGTCCTACCCAACAACAACAAGGGCACAAAATGCAAAAACTGGCCTCCAGGAGCAATAGATTCATAGTCCAGCAAACCCCAGAGATAGCCTTAGAGGAAAAAAATAATCACAGATATTGAGTAAAGAAGTCAAAAGTTATGTGCAGATACAATTCAGTGTTAGTTGACTGAATTTCAGGGAGCACTGCACTTGAGGATAGAGAAGATAGTTGTTGGCTGACAACATACTAAAATCATAAACCATAATTTATCTTCTACTACTGATGGTTTCAATTTCAAATATTTTTTGGTATCTGAGAACAAATATTCATCAAGAAAGTATGATGTAATTTTCAAGTTATTTGTCCATCAGAGAGATGGTTCTAAAGAGAAATTATTACATGTAGGAGCTCTAAAGCAGGTTAAAATAACTGTATCTAACAAGTGCCATGACATAAGATACACAGCTGAAAAAATCTTAGGATGAATGAATGTCAGAAGGTGAGAAATGCTTTACAATCATTGAAAATACTGTTCCCTTGGGAGTATGTGCTTCAGATCTTTGGTGGTGGCTGTGGTATAGAATTATACCATATGATCATCTAATATTTTAAACCAATATTAATCACAAATAACATAAATTGGAGAAAATATATGCATTTGGAATGATTGCCCTCATTGAATAAGGCACAGAATGATAAACGATAATCATAGGATTTGAAATGAATTGTTGATTAATGTTTCACATCCTTAAGAATTACTTGAAATTTGTGTTGGCACATGTGCCTGAATTCTTTCCTAGTACATATAAAACATGGGCCATACTCTGTGCTCATATTCCTGTGCACCCACATATATCAGATGTGCTAGCAATTAAACTGGGTTACTTTTGAAGTTTTACTTGCTTTGTTGGTTATTATTATTATACTTCGGTTGTTTTTGTTTACAACTTCTTTTGCTAACCATCCCAATCAAAATTATACATATAATTAATTTTATTACTCATTTCTCCATAAGTATATAATGCTTCAAGTAAAATAGGTATATTACCCATGATCTCATCTCTGAGTTTTCATATACAAAATTATCTTCATCTGGAATTGGCAGATAGTTGAAAGACAGAAAGAAAAATAGTATGAAGACAGTGGTGAGGGTATGGAGACTTAAATGTAAGTCTGTCAATGCCTGGGAAACATTTCTTACTGGGGAGAGATCTGCCTTACATAAGATTAGGAAGTCCTCCTAGTGCAAGCTCAGAAAAGATTAGTCCAGCTTCCTTAAAGTCCTAGGATTGATGAAAGTGAGTAAGTGAGGACATATTGGGTGCTGGGGAAAGAATGGTGTATCCCCAGGACATAGAAGCTTCACTTTAATTATTTTCTACCTATTGAGAAATATTTGAGGCATTCTGCTTCATAATGAAAATAACATTACTGTCATTTGAAGACCAGATAAAAAAAGAGTAATTTTGTTGGTTTTGTAAAGGTAAACAAAGTGAAAATCCAAGGATGTGTAGGTCATTGGTACAAATGATAGAAAAGTTGAAAATGTGGACTGTGATAGTCAGTCCTATGCCAGGAGACATATCATAAATCAGGCAGGGAGTGTGGGTAAGATACTCTTCCTGCTGTAGAGCACCAGATCTTACTGTGTTAGAAGCTGTAATTATGTTTGTTGTGTGAGAGTGACAGTGGCATTCCACTGAGTCTGGAGCACTGATTGGTGTCAAGAAGATCTTGTGAAAAGCAATTAAAAAAAACCCCACAAAAGTGTAGCTGAAAATAAACAAGTCACTAACTCTATCCTAAGTCACAAAAGCTCTGAGAAATCTCCTTTGTCCTTTCGTCTCAGTAAATCCTGATGTTTTATAAACTCCAATGGCATCCAATCTTGTCTTATGAGGGACTTCACAGATAGATTTGCATGTATGAAGAATCATCATCATCTACCAGAGCCCTCCCACGCCCCCTCTGTGGATTATAGGAAACTTTGGTGTAGGAGTGGGGAGGGGCACATTATCTGTGTCTTTGGGCTGAGAGACCCTACTCCTACGAGTTCCCATATGTTCTGAGTGGTGTGAGCTCCAAGGATGTTTCCTTTCGTGACTACAGGAATATAGTCCTCAGAGAAGGTTCACCATCTACTAGAAATAGATTCTGTTTGTGAACATAAGATAATTTGCTTTGCTCAGTATCCCAGTCATGATCTCTCTTTGCTCAACATGGCTTACCTACTCTGTCTGGCATCATAAAGGATTCATGAACCTGATAGGGAGATAGGTAGGCATTCTGTGTTGAAAATTCTCATGCACTTGGCTATCACAAGGCTTCTCACCTCTTAGAGTCTCATGTTAGGATCTCTTAGCAAGATTGCGAGTAGGGAGAAATAAACCTTTTATGTAAGTGGGTATGATGGCATTGTCACCAGAAACAAGTCCCAGATATATTCATGATATGCTCAATTTACTCCTCTCTCTCTCTCTCTCTCTTTTTCTTTCTTTCTTTTTATTTTTCCTCCATGGTTAAACGGGGCTTGGTGCCTGCACCACCAGATTACTGGTCTTCACAGCCACATTTTCCCTTTTGTTTTTATGTTTTTGCTGTTAATATTGTATATAGAGCAGAGAGAAATTGAAAGAGAAGAGAAATAAAGAGGGGGAGAGAGAAAGATAGACACCTGCAGACTTGTTCTCCACTTGTGAAGCGACCCAACTGCTGGAGGGCCTGGGTTCTGGATCCGGGATCCCTGTGTGGGTCCATGTGCTTCATACTATGTGTAATAAACCCATTGTGCCACCAACTATCCCCCTCTCAGTTTCCTTTAAACTTGCAGACTGAAGAACTTTTGCATGCCTTGAGGTATAAGTACATAGTGGTTATCAGATATCCTGGTCTGACTACTGGAAAAAACAAAGTATCACTTAAAATGCAGAATGGCTTCTGGGTGCAGTAGAATTATGGGTTTATGACACCAGGATCCACTTGGCACACCTGCCAAATATTAAAATCGGAAAGACTGGGAAAATGTATATACACCAAACTAAGACAGAGTGCATACTAATGGTAAGTATATTGCCATGCTCTGCCCTAAGGTTCATCTAAGCATGCCTCATTATTTGATCACAACACCTGGGGATGATCTGTTGCCCTGAACTTCTTCTGCTTGGTGCTTCCATCATTCTGTGGCATTAATCATAATAATATGTGCCCTGAAGCCAATGCGCGGTATACCGCATGACTGCAAACTTCTCAATTCTGAGGGGTCCACAGGGAAGGACAGTTCTGCCCATGAGAGAAGAACCACAGCAGAGAGTCCTTTATCTCATATTGTAGACACAAGAGGACAGGTTCTCATGAGTGCCTGTCACAACTCTGATATCAGTCCTGATCAAAGATCTATATAAGATACATCTCATGTAGTACTGAATTGTTAAGGGAAACATGGAGAGATCACACCAGAGAAGTGAGATTCGAACATAAATGTGGCCCTGAAACCATGAAAAGGAGGAAAAGTACTTCTGTGTGTGCTCTTAATAGATGACAATGGACACAGCAGTGTAAAGGTATCTAGTATCTGGGATGGGTACTTTGCACTATGCCGCACTATAGATCATGGGCCTTCATGTCCTGAACACTAGGAGGCACTAGAGGACTCTTTCTGGATCAGATTGTGAGACTGATGAAAACAGAGAGCACCACCTGACCTGCCTGCCTGCTGCTCACTGATCATGACCCACAGCTGTGGATGATGCATCCCCTGGGCATGTACACTCCCATACTCCCTACACACTGAGGCAGTGGAACCTGATTTAGGAACTAGTGAAGAATCAAACAGGTAGTTATTATTTGCATGAAAGATACCTCCCTCTCTGAGAATATAAACAGCAGAAAGGAGAGACAGAGGAGGAAGCTTTAATTCTTTGGGGCCATCAGAAGCAAGTTCTCAGTGAAGATGTCCACTATGGTTTGGTCCTGTCTCCTCTTAACACTCTTTATTCAGTGCAGAGGTGCAGAGATAAATAGTGACGGGGATAGAAGAAATGGTCCTGGGAAGATGCACTGAGATCTGCTTCAACTGCTTTATTAACAATATTAATTAATATTATAAGTGCTATTAAAATTAGAGCATTTCAATT
The DNA here is from genome assembly GCF_950295315.1 of Erinaceus europaeus. NCBI lineage: Eukaryota > Metazoa > Chordata > Mammalia > Eulipotyphla > Erinaceidae > Erinaceus > Erinaceus europaeus. The sequence continues at coordinate 21,863,976 of NC_080167.1, forward strand.
TGTGTCTTTTTTATAGGATCCTGGGCCCAGTCTGTGGTGACTCAGCCATCCTCAGTGTCCAGGAACCTGGGGCAGAGCATCACCATCTCCTGCACTGGAAACAGCAACAACATAGGGCATAGTACTGCAGGAAAATATGTACAATGGTACCAACAGTTCCCAGGAATGGCTCCCAAGCTTCTTATATATGAAACTACCAAGCGATATTCTGGGGTCCCTGACCGCTTCTCTGGCTCCAGGTCTGGCAACACAGCCTCCTTGACCATCACAAGGCTCCATTGGTTGAATAGGCACCTGTGCTTATGGGCCCCAGACCAAATTGATGGGGTTTGAAGTTCACAATATTTATATACTTTTCCCATATTTGGGAGCTACTCTCTTGCCTGATCCAGCTTTTCATCCTTTTTCCAGCTATGACACCATCTCCCCAGAAATTACCTTGGGTCCACTTGCATGTTATCTGTCAGACTCAGGAAAAGAAATTAGAGGAAAAATTGAGAGGAGAAGTCGGAGATAAGGAGATAGACAGATAGACACCTTCAGACCTGCTTCACCACTCATGAAGCTTTCCCCCTGCAGATGGGAACCAGGGGCTGGATCTTGGGACCATGTGCATGTGTACTCAGTCAGGTGTGCCACCACCTAGCCCCTATTATTACTTTTATGGCTCATTTATTCCCATGAAAACATAATGCTTCTAGGTAAAACTGGGATATTTTTTATTTTTAAATAATTCTTATTTATAAAATGGAAACACCAACAAGACCAGACAGTAAGAGCAGTATAGTTCCACACAATTTCCACCACCAGAACTCCTTATCAAATCCCTGCCTTGATAGCTTTCCTATTCTTTATCCCTCTGGGAGTATGACCCCAGGATCATTGTGGGGTGCAGAAAGTGGAAGTTCTGGCTTCTGCCACTGAACATGGGCTTTGACAGGTGGATCCATACTCCAAACCTGCCTCTCTCTTTGCCCAGTGGGGTAGAGCTCTGGGGATTTGGAGATCCAGGACACACTGGTGGTGCTATCTACCCAGAGAAGTCAGGTTGGCATTATGGTAGCTTCTGGAACCTGGTAACTGAAAAAAGGTTAAGGTATAAAGCAGAACAAATAGTTTAATAATCATGAACCTAAAGCCTGGCATATTGCAGATGAAAATTTGTGGTCTACATTTTGGAAAAAGCTAGTAGGTCTGTTTCAGGTATATTCCAAAGGGCCCATGACTTTACTAGTTTTTGCCTGCACCTGACATCTAATATGCAGGTGGGCCTAAGTTCTTGTTTGGGAAGATGATGCCATGGCTGGCAAAAGGGCTAGAAAGCTGTAAAAAAATATTTTACAATGGTTATACTTACAAAGGTGTTGCAAATTTGTGGGAAATACTGTGCATTTTATGCATACATCTCATGATGGTCCTTGGTTGTATATCATCACTGTAAGATTTAAGATAAATAAATGAATAATACCATATTTGAAAAAAACAGGATATTATGCATCATTACTTCTTTAAGTCCTCATTTACTTTATCATCTTACTATGGCATCTTAATCTATCATCATGATGATAGATAGAAAGATGGAGATGGATATAGAAAATTACAAAAAGGGATTAAACAAATGAGATTTCTATTTATAAATATTGCCATGAAAAGTAAACAAGAGGAAAAGTATAGCTAAGGGAAATTCTGGAGGACATAGACCTGCGGCTAGCTATCAGAGACACCCAGGCATGTGCTCCAGGCCTTTGCTTATATAGTCCCTTGTAACCACAACCCCTTGTGAGTATGTGTAAATCTGGGATTTTATGGCTGATGTAAGCCATATCCCAATTGTGTGCTAAAGTACATTATTGACATTTTGAGCCTTGTTCCCAACAGGTGAAATTCTGTGTACTTACTTGAATGCCTGAGAACTATTTCTTATTGGGAAGGCATCTTGCAAACACAGGATGAGGGACTCATCAAAAAAGAATAGCCTGGCTTGTGTAAGTTCCCAAGCTTCATGGAAATAAAGTAAGTGTACAGGGGTAGTTGGTGGGTACTGGGCAGGGGTAGATAGCATAATGGTTATGCAAAGAGATTCTCAAGCGTTAGGCTCCAAAGTCCCAGGTTTAGTCCTCTGCACCACTTTAAGCCAGAGCTGATCAGTGCTCTGGCAAATGGAGAGAGGGAGGAAGGAGGGAGGCAGAGAGAGAGAGGGGAGGGGAGAGAGAGAGAGAGAGCAGGATGGCGGGTCCCAAGTTCATAGAGGCTTCACTTCTTCTGTCTTGTCTTTCTTTTTTTTAAAATTTATTTATTTATTTTTATTTTTTTTTATTTAAGAAAGGATTAATTCTTTCTATAGAGACATACCTGTGGCCTTCTGCTCTTAATTAACATAACATTACTTCCATTCAACACTAGGGGGCACCAGAGGACCGTTCAGTGGGGAACCGACTGTTTTTCAGACTGATGAAAACAGAGAGCACCACTTGACCTGCCTGCCTGCTGTCCACTGATCATGACCTACAGCTGTGAATGAAGCATTTCTGGGGACACACACCCCCATGCCCCATTCGCACTGAAGGAGAGGAAGCTGACTTAGGAGCTTGTGAAGAATCAAACAGGTAGGTCTTATTTGCATGAAAGATCCCTCCCTCTCTGAGAATATAAACAGGAGAAAGGAGAGACAGAGGAGGGAGCTCTAATTCTTTTGGGGCATCAGAAGCTAGTTTTCAATGCAGATGTCCATCATGGCTTGGTCCTGTCTCCTCTTAACACTCTTTATTCAGTGCAGAGGTAAATAGTGATGGGGATAGAAGAAATGGTCCTGGGAAGATGCATGGAGATCTGCTTCCTCTGCTTTATTAGAAATATTTGTTATATATTACAAATGTTATTATGTTTATAATATTTAATTTTGTGTCTCTTTATAGGATCCTGGGCCCAGTCTGTGGTGACTCAGCCATCCTCAGTGTCCGGGAACCTTGGGCAGAGCATCACCATCTCCTGCACTGGAAACAGCAACAACATAGGGCATAGCAGTTATGGAAACTATATAGCATGGTACCAACAGTTCCCAGGAATGGTCCCCAAGCTTCTTATATATGAAACTACCAAGCGATATTCTGGGGTCCCTGATCGCTTCTCTGGCTCCAGGTCTGGCAACACAGCCTCCTTGACCATCACAGGGCTCCAGTCTGAGGATGAGGCTGATTATTATTGCTATGGTTGGGATGTTAGTCTCAGTGCTCACACAGTGCTCCAGGCCAGTGGGGAAGTGAAACAAAAACTACTTTTTACCTCAGTGATGACTAAATCTTTAGCTCTTTTACTCTAAGCAGTGAATTGATTCTTCCTTAGAGATGTATCATGTGTCAGAACAGACTCACTGATGTCTCCAAAACTATATGAATGTTTTGTCATGTTCTTTCCCCAATGTCTATGTATTAATCTATTTAGTTTTTGTTTGTGTATTTCCCTCAAGAGTTATTGCTGGGCTCAGTACTGGTGCTATGAATTCGCTGCTTCCCGGGGCCATTTTTTCTTCTTCTGTTTTATTTCTATTATATTTGAAAGTCCAGTGAGAAATTGAGAGGGTTGGGAAGATAGAGTTGGGGAAATAAAGCTAGATACCTGTAGACCTGATTCCAGGGTGGAGCCAGAGGTTGAACTAACCCTTCCATTTGGTGTTATGTGCACTTAACTAGGTTTGAAACCACCTATCACTCTCCCCAATATCTAGATGACCAGTACTGTTATTTTTCTTAACTAAGACATATAGGTGTGGAGTGCACATCAGGTTTCAGTTCTAAGAGGAATGTGTTTGCCGACTTTGAATTCCACAAATGAGACCACAGCCCTGTATCTTCTTTTTTTTCTTTAATGAAATTGACACACAGAACATTTTTTCCACATCCTTTTATTTTATTTTTAAATTTTTTCCTTGTAAAGTAGATTTATTAACTAGACCGTAGGATAAGAGGGGTTAAATTCCACTCAATTCCCACCACCGGAACCTAAAATAGACCTACTAGTTTCGTCTGCAACATTCTTGCCTTTAGGTTCATGGTTAGCAACAGTTTTTGTTCTGCTTTATATCTTTAAATTTTTTTATATTTATTTATTTTCCCTTTTTGGTGCCCCTGTTTTTTTTATTGTTGTTGTTGTTCTTGATGTCATTGAGACATCAATTTATTACTCATTTCCCTATGAGTATATAATGCTTCAAGTAAAATAGGGATATTGCCCATGATCAAATCACTGTGTTTGCATTTACAAAATCATCTTCATCTGGAATTGGCAGATAGTTAAATGACAGAAAGAAAAATAGTATGAAGATAGAGGTGAAGGTATGGAGACTTAAATGTAAGCCTGAAAGCCTGAGAAACATTTCTTACTGGGGAGAGATCTGCCTTACACAAGATTAGGAAGTCCTCCTAGTGCAAGCTCAGAAAAGATTAGCCCAGCATCCTTAAAGTCCTAGGACTGATGAAAGTGAGTAAGCGAGGGCATATTGGATGTTGGAAAAAGAGTGGTGGATCCCCAGGACATAGAAGCTTCACTTTAATTATTGCCTACCTATTGAGAAATATTTGAGTCATTCTGCTTCATAATGAAAATAATATCACTCTCATTTGAAGACCAGATAAAAAAAAGAGAAATTTTATTGGTTTTGTAAAGGTAAAAAAATTGAAAATTCAAGGATGTGTAGGTCATTGGTATAAATGATAGATAAGTTGAAAATGTGGACTGTGATAGTCCTATACTAGGAGACATATAATTAGTCAGGCAGGGAATGTGGGTAAGATACTCTTCCTGCTGTAGAGCACCAGAGTTACTGTGGTAGAAGCTGTAATTATGTTTCTTGTGTGAGAGTGACAATGGCATTCCACTGAGTCTGGAGCACTGATTGGTGTCAAGAAGATCTTGTGAAAAGCAATAAAAAAAAAAAGGCAAACTATAGCTGAAAATAAACAAGTCACTAACTCTCTTCTAAGTCACAAAAGCTCTGAGAAATCTCCTTTGTCCTTTTGTCTCAGTAAATCCTGATGTTTTATAAACTCCAATGGCATCCAATCTTGTTTTATGAGGGACTTCACAGATAGATTTGCATGTATGAAGAGTCATCATCATCTACCAGAGCCCTCCCACGCTCCCCTCTGTGGATTATAAGAAACATTTTGGTGTAGGAGAGGGGAGGGGCATATTATCTTTGTCTTCGGCCTGAGAGACCCTACTCCTAAGAGTTCCCATATGTTCTGAGTGGTGTGAGCTCCAAGGATATTTCCTTTTGGGACTACAGGAAAATAGTCCTCAGAGAAGGTTCACTATCTACTAGAAATAGATTCTATTGGTGAACATAAGATAATTTGCTTTGTTCAGTTTCCCAGTCATGATCTCCCTTTGCTCTACATGGCTTACATACTCTGTCTGACATCATAACAGGATTCATGAACCTGGAGGGAGGTAGGCTTTCTGTGTTGAAAATTCTCATGCACTTGGCTATCACAAGGCTTCTCACCTCTTAGAGTCTCATGTTAGGATCTCTTAGCAAGATTGCTAGTAGGGAGAAATAAACCTTTTATGTAAGTGGGTATGATAGCATTTCACCAGAAACAAGTCCCAGATATATTCATGATATTCTCAATTACTCCTCTTTCTTCCTCCCTCCCTGCCTCCCTGCCTCCCTTTCTTTCTTTCTTTCTTTCTTTCTTTCTTTCTTTCTTTCTTTCTTTCTTTCATATCTCTCTCTCTCTCTCTCTCTCTCTCTCTTTCTTTTTATTTCTCCTCCATGGTTTTCAATGGAGCTTGGTGCCTACACCACCAGACTCCTGGTTTGGCAGCCAGATTTTCCATTTTTTTTTTGCTGTTATTGCTGTTAATGTTGTATATAGAATAGAGAGAAATTGAAAGAGAAGAGAAATATAGAGAAGGGGAGAGAAAGATAGACAACTGCAGACTTGCTTCTCCGCTTGTGAAGCGACCCACCTGCAGGAGGAGGCCTCATGGCTGGATCCGGGAAACCTGTGCGTGTCCATGTGCTTCATACTATGTGTAACAAACCTATTGTGACAACACCTATTCCCCTCTCACGTTTCCTTTAAATGTGCAGAAACTGAAGAAGTTTTGAATGCCATGAGGTATAAGTGCATAGTGGTTATCAGATATCCTAGTCTGACTACTAGGAAAAAAAAACATATCACTAACCATCCACAATAGCTTCCAGTGCAGCAGTATCATGATTTTATGACACCAGGATCCACTTCGCACGACTGCCAAAAAATTAAATTGGGAAGTTGTATAAATACCAAACTAAGACAGAGTGCACACTACTGGCAAGTATATTGCCATGTTCTGGCCTAAAGTTCATCTAAGCATGCCACATGATTTGTTCACAACACCAGGGAAAAATCTATTGCCCTGAACTTCTACCGCTTGATGCTTCCAGCATTCTGGGGCATTAATCATAGTAATATGTACCCTCAAGGCAATGCACTACCTCATGACTGCAAACTTCTCAATTCTGAGGGGGTCCATAGGGAAGGAGAGTTCTGCCGTTAGAGAAGAACCACAGCAGAGTGTATGTTACCTCGGATTTTGGACACAAGAAGACAAGTTCTCATGAGTGCCTGTCACAACTCTGATATCAATGCTGATCAAAGATCTATATGAGATACATCTCATGTAGCACTGAATTGTTAAGGGAAACATGGAGAGATGACACCAGAGAAGTGAGATTAGAACATAAATGTGGCCCTGAAACCATGAAAAGGAGGAAAAGTACTTCTGTGTGTGCTCTTAATAGATGACAATGGAGACAGCAGTGCAAAGGTATCTAGTATCTGGGATGGGTACTTTGCACTGTGCCACACTATAGGTCACGGGCCTTCATGTCCTGAACACTAGGAGGCACTAGAGGACTCTTTCTGGATCAGATTGTCAGACTGATGAAAACAGAGAGCACCACCTGACCTGCCTGCCTGCTGCCCACTGATCATGAACCGCAGCTGTGAATGAAGCATTCCTTGGGGACACACACCCCCATGCCCCATTCACACTGAAGTAGAAGAAGCTGACCTAGGACCTAGTGAAGAATCAAACAGGTAGGTCTTATTTGCATGAAAGATCCCTCCCTCTCTGAGAATATAAACAGGAGAAAGGAGAGAGATAAGAGTGAGATCTAATTCCTGTGGGGCATCAGAAGCAAGTTCTCAATGCAGATGTCCATCATGGCTTGGTCCTGTCTCCTCTTAACACTCTTTATTCAGTGCAGAGGTAAATAGTGATGGGGATAGAAGAAACGGTCCTGGGAAGATGTATGGAGATCTGCTTCCTCTGCTTTGTTATAAATATTTGTAATGTATTATAAATGTTATTAAAATTAGAATAATTCATTTTGTGTCTCTTTTATAGGATCCTGGTCCCAGTCTGTGGTGACTCAGCCATCCTCAGTGTCCAGGAACCTGGGGCAGAGCATCACCATCTCCTGCACTGGAAACAGCAACAACATAGGGCATAGCAGTTATGGAAACTATATAGCATGGTACCAACAGTTCCCAGGAATGGCCCCCAGGCTTCTTATATATGAAACTACCAAGCGATATTCTGGGGTCCCTGATCGCTTCTCTGGCTCCAGGTCTGGCAACACAGCCTCCCTGACCATCACAGGGCTCCAGTATGAGGATGAGGCTGATTATTATTGCTCTGTTTGGGATGCTAGTCTCAATGCTGACACAGTGCTCCAGGCCAGTGGGGAAGTGACACAAAAACTCATTATTCCCCAGTGACAACTAAATCTGTATCTGTCTTACATCTTCTCTAGAAATTAAGCATGAATCAGAACAAACTCATTGATTTATCCAAAATGGTATGAATATTTTTCATGTTCTTTCACTAATATCATTCATTTATTTACTATCTGTTTGTTTCCTTCCAGATTTATTCCTGGGACTCTTATTGACACTTTGAATCCACTGCTCCCAGGGATCATTTTTTCTTTTTTGCCTTTTCTTCTCTTTTCTTTTTCTTTCTACTTAATTTGACAGGACAGTGAGAAATTCCGAGGGGAGAGGAGATATAATGGGAGAAAGATGAACACCTACAGACTTGCATCACCACTATTGATGCAATTCTGTGCAGGGTAGTTGGGGCTCAAACTGGCTATTTGGAAATATGTGCCCTTACCTGGGTGTGCCACTGCCCAGCCCCCTCCCCAATACCTAGTTTTAAACAGATATATGTGGAGTGCATATCTGGTGACGGTTATAAGAGGAATGTTATTTGTCTACTTTGTTTACATAAATGTGAACACAGTCTTACCTCTTTATTTCCCAACAGAGATGGCATGCAGGACATTCTTATGGGTAGTGCTTATCAGTGTTTCATAATAATTAGAACAAGTTTTTAAATCACAGGACAACTTAAATCTATAAAAAGTAAGAGGGTATAGTACTCTATCTAGGGAAAAAGACAAAAGCAGCGAGTCTTATTCTATTGTCTACATTTTGTAGTCAAAACCATCTGAGAGAATTTAGGTTACCACCACTGAATTCTGAGTTCAGTCTATTAATTAATCAATTTATTTATTTTTAGCAGAGCACAGCTCACATCTAGTTACAGTGCTACTACAGATTGAGGCTCCCACTTTTTTCCCTCCAGGTTTATTGCTGGGGCTCAGTGCCTGCACTACAAATCTACGGCTCCTAGAAGCCATTTTTTCCCATTTTGTTGCCCTTGTTATTATTGCTATTGTTGTTGGATAGGACAGAGATAAATTGATAAAAGAGGGGAAGACAGAGAAGGAGAGAGAATGATAGAACCTGCATACCCCTGTCACAGCTTGTGAAGCAACCCCCTGCAGGTGAGAAGCCAGGACTCCAACCTGCATCCTTAAGCAGCTAGGTGCACTTGGAGGCATGGGCTCTTACCCCGCTTTGCCTCTGAGTTGTCTCTGTATATATAAACATATTCGTGTGTATGTGATCATAAACAGCCAGGAGTGAACAGGAATGATTATTTCCATATAATAGTCAGGGTAGATTCTTAGCCTGCAGGGGCTCACAAGCAACCCATGAGCCAAAGAACAGATGAATGTCTGAGAAAGCAGAGGTACATATACATAGCAGAATACTATGCAGCTATTGAGAACAATGAACCCACCTTCTCTGACCATCTTGGATGAAGCTAGAAGGAATTATGATAAGCTAAGTCAGAACGACAAAGATGAGTATGGGATGATCTCACTTGTAAACAGAAGTTGAAAAAGAAGAAGAGAAAGGGAATCTCAAATCAAGACCCAACTGAGTTTGGAGTATGGCACCAAAGTAAAAATCTCTGAGTGGAGGCTGAGGGTAGATGTTCAGCTTTACTGGGGCTGGGAGAGAGACAAACACCTTTGGTGGCAGGAATGGTGCTAATAGAAACTCCTACTAACTTATATTCTCAGAAATCACTGTTTATTTAATATGAGAGGGGAAATGAATTGAATGTCTCAAACTTTTTGATGCATAGACCAAAGCTCTGAGTATAAGTACCTTCAATCTAAGCACTTATGACTTCAAATTGGTAATCAGATTAAATTTTAACAGTGGACTCAATGTTTTTTTATGTTACTTATCTCTTTTTTTAAACTTTTTTGTTAAGTATTTTATTATTTTATTTATAAGAGAGATATAGAGAGCGAAAGACACAGAGAGAAACACTAGAGCCCTGCTCACTCTGGCTTATGGTGGTGTGGGGTTTGAACCTGGGGTTACAGAGCCCCAGGCATGTCAGTCTCTTTGCTATCTACCCCCACCCTGGCTCAAATTGTTAATACATTTCTAATAATGACTTGTTCTTTGAAATATTAAATCTCTTAAAAGCTTAGCCTAGGGAGAACAGATACAATTGGTGGCATTACTTTATAAGATACAGCTATATGAAAATAGCATTGAAGGGCATAAATTATGGTGAGGATTGCTATGATACAGCAAATACTAATAATGGGATTTTCAAAGTTAACCCAATTTCCAAATAATTTGATTATAGCAATGACTATCTATTGCCTTCTCAAACCTTAAGACAGTGGAACCTTCCAGTTTCTCTATAAAGAACTTCTAGTATGGGGCTCACTTTCCTGTAGCCTTCTCCTAATTCATACCACTTGACAGTGCATACTACTTGGATCCCTTAATCCCAGCCTAATCAGTGCAGCCAGTACCACCTCAGCATGCTTCACTTGGACTGTGTCCAGAGATATCAGGTGTGGATTGTGAACTCTTCACCTTTATTATTCTGGTGAGACCGTTTTATCTCATAGGACTCCTTAATTCAATTTTGAGTGGTCCACCTTAAAAAAAAAAAAAAAGACACCTCAAAACCTAGATATAGACGTGGGACCCAAGAGATAAGGCATATATACATAAGTTAGGGGAAAATATAAACCTTAAAGCAAAAGTGCACAATAGTTTGCTTTGAGTTAATATGTGAAGCAAGCAAGTATAAAAGATATCATAAAGTACTTAATCTCTCTTCCATTTTAATGCCACTAAATTGCAAATGCTACCATAATGCCAACCTGGCTTCCGTGGGCAGATGTTCTCACCAATGTGTCCTGGAACTTTGCCCCTCTAGAACCCTGCCCAATTAGGGAAAGATAGAAACAGGGGCATAGTATGGATCAAAATGGCAATGCCCATGTCAAGCCAGGAAACAATTATAAGTGGCCTTCTACCTTCTGTACTCATAATGATTTGGGGTCCATACTCAAAGAGGGATACAGAATAGGAAAGCTTCCAATGGAGGGGATGGGATGTGAAAATCTGGTGGTGGGAACTGTATGGAATTGTATCCCTCTTATCCAACTGACTTGTTGATCATTATTATATCAGGGATGTAGAGTTTACATAGGCAGCTGTGCTTATGGGCCCCAGATCAAATCGATGGGGTTTGAAGTTAAGAATATTATATACTTGTACCATATTTGGGAGCTACTCTCTTCCTTGATCCAGATTTCTAGTCCTTTTTCCAGCTATGAAACCAACTCCCCAGAAATTTTCTTGGGTCCACTTGCATGTTATCTGTCAGACTCAGGAAAAAACTGGTAATGTAATGGGCCCCTTAGAACATACCTACAATAGACCTACTAGCTTTTCCCAAAGTGGACCCCTAATCTTCATCTGCAGTATTATTGCCTTTAGGTTCATGATTAGTCAACAATTTGTTCTGCTTTATGTCCTAACTCTTTTCCAACCATCAGGCTCCAGATGCTACCATGGTGCCAACCTGACATTCCTGAGCATTTGACCCAACTAGTATGTCCTGGAGCCTGCCTTCCTAAAGCCCTTCCCCAAAAGGGAAAGAGAGAGACAGGCTAGAAGTAAGGATCAACCTGCCAATACCTGTGTTCAGTGAGAAAGCAATTACAGAAGCCAGACCATCCACCTTCTGTACTGAAAAATGATCCTGGCACCATACTCCTAGAGAGATAAAGAACAGGAAAGCTATCTAGGGAGAGGATAGGATAAGGAATTCTGGTGGTGAGAACTATGTGAAATTGTACTTCTATTATCATATGGTCGTGTCAATATTTCCATTTTATAAATAAAAAAATTAAAAATAATAATAATAAAAACCATTCAGAGTGTTATTTGACTGAATCCTAGGTAGCATTGCACTTGAGGATAGGTACACAGTTGTTCACCAAGAAAATTATAAAATTACATGACCTTTATATCATTTATATTGTAGTATTGATGGTTTCAGTGTCAAATGTTCTATAGTACATGAGATCAAAAAATACAAATGCATTTTTCAAAATCTTTGTCCATTAAAAAGATCATTCTAAATAAGGATTGATTGCATGTAGAGCACTCAAAAGCAGATTTTAATAACTGCAGCTGATGGCAAGATGCATATAACTAGTCTTAAAATTATTTACTTATATATTATTGCATAGAGATAGAAAGAAATTGATAGGAGTAGATGGAGGTAATGAGAGAGACAGAGACACAACTTCAGACCTGCCTGAGCACTCATGAAGCTTTCCCTCTGCAGATGGGGACTAGGGACTGGATCTTGGGACCTTGTGCATATGCACTCAGTCAGGTGTGCCACCACCTAGCCCCTATAATTACTTTTTATGATCTAGCCCCTATAAATACTTTTTATGGCTCATTTTTCTATGAGAACATAATGCTTCCAGATAAAACGGGTATTTTATTTTTTATTTATAAAATGGAAACACCAACAAGACCAGACAATAAGAGAGGTACAGTTCCACACAATTTCTACCACGAGAACTCCATATCAAATCCCTCCCTTGATAGTTTTCCTATTCTTTATCCCTCTGGGAATATGGGCCCAGGATCATTGTGGGGTGCAGAAGGTGGGAGGTCTGGCTTCTGTAATTGCTTCTCCACTGAACATGGTCTTTGACAATCCATACTCCAAGCCTGCCTCTCTCTTTTCCCAGAAGAGTAGAGCTCTGTGGAATTGGGGATCCAGGACACATTGGTGTTGCTGTCTGCCCAGAGAAATCAGGTTGGCATCATCTGGAACCTGGTGGCTGAAATTACTTAAGATATAAAACAGAACAAATAGTTTAATAATCATGAACCTAAAGACTTGCATATTGCAGATGAAAATATGGGATCTCCATTTTGGAAAAAGCTAGTAGGTCTGTTTCAGGTGTATTCCAAAGGGCCCATGACATTACTAGTTTTTCCCTGTGCCTGACATCTAATATGCAGGTGGGCCTAAGTTCTTGTTTGGGGAGATAATGCCATGGCTGGAAAAAGGGCTAGAAAGCTATAAAATATTTTACAATGGTTATACTTACAAAGGTGTTGCAAATTTGTGGGAAATATTATGCATTTTATGCATATATCTCATGATGTTCCATGGTTGTATATCATCACTGTAAGATTTAAGATAAATAAATGAGTAATTTCTTATTTGAAAAAAAAAGGGATATTATGCATCATTATTTCTTTAAGTGCTCATTTACTTTTTCTTTTTTTTTAAATATTTATTTAGTCCCTTTTTGTTGCCCTTGTTGTTTTATTGTTGTAGTTATTATTGTTGTTGTTGGATAGGACAGAGAGAAATGGAGAGAGGAGGGGAGAGAAAGACAGACACCTGCAGACCTGCTTCACTGCCTGTGAAGCGACTCCCCTGCAGGTGGGGAGCCGGGGTACTTTTTCATCTTAATATGGCATCTTTATCAATAATGATAGAAAGATGGAGATGAATATAGAAAATTATATAAAAGGGGTTAAACAAATGAGATGTCTATTTATAAACATAAGCATGAAAAGTAAACAAGAGGAAAAGTCTAGCTAAGAGAAATTCTGGAAGCCATGAGACCTGCAGCTAGCTATCAGAGATACCCAGGCATGTGCTCCAGGCCTTTGCTTATATAGTCCCTTGTAACCACAGCCCCTTGTGAGTATGTGTAAATCTGGGAAATACTCACTAGGCTGATGTCAGTCGTATGCGAATTGTGTCCAAAGTCCATTATTTACATTGTGAGCCTTGTTCCCTATAGGTGAAATTTTGTATACTTACTTGAATGCCTGAGAACTATTTCTTAGTGGGAAGGCATCTTTCATACACAGGATGTGGGACTCAGCTCAAAAAAGAATATCCCATCTTGTATACGTTCCCAGGGTTCATGGAAATAAAGTAAGTGTACAGGGGTAGTTGGTGGGTACTGGAAAGGGGTAGATAGCATAATGGTTATGTAAAGAGATTCTCAAGCCTGAGGCTCCAAAGCCCTGGGTTCAGACCTCAGCACTACCTTAAGCCAGAGCTGATCAGTTCCAGAGCAAATAGTGAGAGGGGAGGAGAGAGACAGAGAGAGAGACAGAGAGAGAGAGACAGAGGAGATTGGTGTTTCCCAAGGTCATAGAGGCTTCACCTCTTCTGCCTTGTCTTTCTATTGAGTCATACCTGTGGCCTTCTGCTCTTTATTAAGATAACATGACTTCCATTTAAACACTAGGAGGCACCAGAGGACTGCTTCAGTGGGGAATAGATTGTTTTTCAGACTGATGAAAACAGAGAACACCACTTGGCCTGCCTGCCTGCTGCCCACTGATCATGACCCACAGCTATGAATGAAGCATTCCCTGGGGACACACACACCCATGCCCCATTCAGACTGAAGGAGAAGAAGCTGACTTAGGAGCTTGTGAAGAATCAAACAGGTAGGTCTTATTTGCATGAAAGATCCCTCCTTCTCTGAGAATATAAACAGGAGAAACAAGAGACAGAGGAGGGAGCTCTAATTCCTCTGGGGCATCAGAAGCAAGTTCTCAATGAAGATGTCCATCATGGCTTGGTCCTGTCTCCTCTTAACACTATTTATTCAGAGTAGAGGTAAATAGTGATGGAGATAGAAGAAACGGTCCTGGGAAGATGAATGGAGATCTGCTTCCTCTGCTTTATTAGAAATATTTGTTATATATTATTAATGTTATTCTGTTTAGAACATTTAATTTTGTGTCTTCCTTTATAGGATCCTGGACCCAGTCTGTGGTGACTCAGCCACCCGCAGTGTCCAGGAACCTTGGGCAGAGCATCACCATCTCCTGCACTGGAAACAGCAACAACATAGGGCACAGTAATAATGGAAAATATGTAGAATGGTACCAACAGTTCCCAGGAATGGCCCCCAAGCTTCTTATATATGAAACTACCAAGCGATATTCTGGGGTCCCTGATCGCTTCTCTGGCTCCAGGTCTGGCAACACAGCCTCCTTGACCATCACAGGGCTCCAGTCTGAGGATGAGGCTGATTATTATTGCTTTGTTAATGATGTTAGTCTCAGTGCTCACACAGTGCTCCAGGCCAGTGGGGAAGTGAAACAAAAACTACTTTTTACCCCAATGATGACTAAATCTGTAGCTCTTTTACTCTGAGCAGTGATATGATTCTTCCTTAGAGATGTATCATGTGTCAGAACAGACTCATTGATGTCTCCAAATCGGTGTGAATGTTTTGTCATGTGCTTTCCCCAATATCTATGTATTTATCTATTTAGTATTTGTTTATTTCCCTCAGTGTCATTGCTGGTATTAGTACTGGTGCTATGAACTCACTGCTTCCAGGGGCCATTTTTTCTTCTTCTGTTTAATTTCTATTATATTTGAAAGTCCAGTGAAAATTGAGAGGGTTGGGGAGATAGAGTTGGAGAAATAAAGATAGACACCTGCAGACCTGATTCAAGGTTTAGAGTCAGAGGTTGAACTAACCCTTCCATTTGGTGTTAAGTGCACTTACCTGGGTTTGCAGCCACCTAGCACTCTCCCCAATATCTAGATGGCCAGTACTGTTATGTTTCTTAATTAACTAAGACAGATAGGTGTAGAGTGCACATCAGGTTTCAGTTTCTCCGACTTTGAATTCCATAAATGGGACCACATCCCTGTGTCTTCTTTTTTTTTCCTTTAATGAAATTGACACACAGAACATTTTTTACGTCCTTTTATTTTATTTTTAAATCTTTTCCATGTAAAGTAGATTTATTAACAGGACCATAGAATAAGAGGGGTACAATTCCACTCAATTCCCACCACCAGAACCTCGTATCCCAAAATGCCTAAATAGACCTACTAGTTTCATCTGCAATATTCTTGCCTTTAGGTACACGATGAGCCAACAGTTTGTTTTGCTTTATATCATTTTATTTTTTATATTTATAAAGTTCTAGGATTGATGAAAGTTTGTAAGCGGGGGCATATTGGGTGTTGGAGAAAGAATCTTGGATTCCCCAGGTCATAGAAGCTTCACTTTAATTATTGTCTACCTATTGAGAAATATTTGAGGCATTTTGCTTCATAACGAAAATAATATTACTGTCACTTGACGACCAGATAGAAATAGAGAAATTATATTGGTTTTGTAAAGGTAAACAAAGTGAAAACCCAAGGATGTGTAGAACATTGGTACAAATAATAGAAAAGTTGAAAATGTGGACTGTGATAGTTAGTCATATACCAGGCAACATATAATTAGTCAGGGAGGGAATATGGGTACCATACTCTTCCTGCTGTAGAGCACCAGATCTTACTGTGTTAGAAGCTGTAATTATGTTTGTTGTGTGAGAGTGACAATGGCATTTCACTCAATCTGGAGCACTGATTGGTGTCAAGAATATCTTGTGAAAAGCAATAAAAAAAGCCAAACTATAGCTGAAAATAAACAGGTCACAAACTCTATCCTAAGTCACAAAAGCTCTGAGTAATCTCCTTTGTCCTTTTGTCTCAGTAAATCCTGATGTTTTATTAACTCCAATGGCATCCAATCTTGTCTTATGAGGGACTTCACAGATAGATTTGCATGTATGAAGAGTCATCATCATCTACCAGAGCCCTCCCACGCCCCCTCTGTGGATTATAGGAATCTTTTTGGTGTAGGAGAGGGGAGGGGCATAATATCTGTGTCTTTGGGCTGAGGGACCCTACTCCTAAGAGTTCCCATATGTTCTGAGTGGTTTGAGCTCCAAGGATGTTTCCTTTCATGACTACAGCAATATAGTCCTCGGAGAAGGTTCACTATCTACTTGAAATAGATTCTATTGGTGGACATAAGATAATATGCTTTGCTCAGTATCCCAGTCATGATCTCCCTTTGCTCTACATGGCTTACCTACTCTGTCTGACATCATAACAGGATTCATAAACCTGAGAGGGAGGTAGGCTTTCTGTGTTGAAAATTCTCACGCACTTAGCTATCACAAGGCTTTTCACTTCTTAGAGTCTCATGTTAGGATCTCTTAGCAAGATTGTTAGTAGGGAGAAATAAACCTTTTATGTAAGTGGGTATGATAGCATTGTCACCAGAAACAAGTCCCAGATATATTAATGATATGCTCAATTTACTCCTCCATTTTTTCTTCTTCCATTTTATTTATATTATATTTGAAAGTCCAGTGAGAAATTGAGTGGGTTGGGGAGATAGAGTGGGAGAAATAAAGATAGAAACCTGCTGACTTGATTCAAGGTTTGGAGCCATAGCTTGAACTAACTTCCATTTGGTGTTAAGTGAAAGTGAGTAAGCGAGGGCATATTGGGTGTTGGAGAAAGAATCTTGGATCCCCAGGTCATAGAAGCTTCACTTTAATTATTGTCTACCTATTGAGAAATATTTGAGGTATTCTGCTTCATCACGAAAATAATATTACTGACATTTGACGACCAGATAGAAAAAGAGAAATTATTTTGGTTTTATAAAGGTAAAACAAAGTGAAAATCCAAGTATGTGTAGGACATTGATACAAATAATAGAAAAGTTGAAAATGTGGACTTTGATAGTCCTATGCCAGGCGACATATAATTAGTCAGGCAGGGAATGTGGGTACCATACTCTTCCTGCTGTAAATAGTCCTGTAGGAGTAGTGTATTCATAGCACCAGTACTGAGCCCAGCAATAACTCTTGAGAAAAATAAACAAATAAATACCAAATAGATTAATACATAGATATTGGAGAAAGAACATGACAAAACATTCACACAGTTTTGGAGACATTAATGAGTCTCTTCTGACACATGATCCATCTCTAAGGAAGAATCAGTTCACTGCTTAGAGTAAAAAGCTACAGATTTAGTCATCAGAGGGGTAAAAAGTACTTTTTGTTTCACTTCCCCACTGGCCTGGAGCACTGTGTGAGCACTGAGACTAACATCCCCAACAAAGCAATAATAATCAGCTGCATCCTCAGACTGGAGCCCTGTGATGGTCAGGGAGGCTGTGTTGCCAGACCTGGAGCCAGAGAAGCGATCAGGGACCCCAGAATATCGCTTGGTAGTTTCATATATAAGAAGCTTGGGGGCCATTCCTGCTAAATGTTGGTACCAATTTACATATTTTGCTTCATGACTATGCCCTACGTTGTTGCTGTTTCCAGTGCAGGAGATGGTGATGCTCTGCCCTAGGTTCCTGGACACTGAGGATGGCTGAGTCAGCACAGACTGGGTCCAGGATCCTATAAAAAGACACAAAATGAATTATTGTAAATTTAATAACATTTATAAGAAATTACAACGTTTCTAACAAAGCAGAGTAAACAGATTTCCGTGCATCTTCCCAGGACCGTTTCCTCTATCCCCATGACTATTTACCTCTGCACTGAATAAAGAGTGTTAAGAGGAGACAGGACCAAGCCATGATGGACATCTGCATTGAGAACTTGCTTCTGATGCCCCAGAGGAATTAGAGCTCCCTCCTCTGTCTCTCCTTTCTCCTGTTTATATTCTCAGAGACGGAGGGATCTTTCATGCAAATAAGACCTACCTGTTTGATTCTTCACAAGCTCCTAAGTCAGCTTCTTCTCCTTCAGTGTGAATGGGGCATGGGTGTGTGTGTGTGTGTCCCCAGGGAATGCTTCATTCACAGCTGTGGGTCATCATCAGTGGGCAGCAGGCAGGCAGGTCAGGTGGTACTCTCTGTTTTCATCAGTCTGAAAAACAATCCATAAATGAGAACACCACCTTGTATCTTCTTTTTTTTTTTCCTTTAGTGAAATTGACACACAGACCATTTTTCACATCCTTTTTATTTTATTTAAAAAATTTAGTTCTAAAGTATATTTTTAATAAGACCATAGGATAAGAGGCATACAATTCCACTCAATTCCCACCACCACAACCTCATATCCCAATCCTAAAATAGACCTACTAGTTTCATCTGAAATATTCTTGATTTATGTTCACAATTATCCATAAGTTTGTTCTGCTTTACATCTTTAATTTTTTAATTTTGTTTATTTTTCCTTTTTGTTGCCCTTGTTTTTTATTGTTGTAGTTATTGTTGTTTTTGTTATTGATGTAGTTGTTGTTAGTTAGGACAGAGAGAAATGGGGGAAGACATAGATGGGAGGAGAAAGATAGACACAGCAGACCTGCTCCATCACCTGTGAAGCAACTCCCCTGTAGGTGGGGAGCGAGGAGCTCAAAAGTGCCATGTGCCTTAACCCACTGCTCTACCACCCACATCCCTATATCTCAACTCCTTTCAGTTAGGATGCATCTGGAATCATTGCACTCATCGAACATGGTCTAGAATGGTAAACTATGAGCATAGATATTGAGACAGAACATTTGTTACCTGATTAGTTCATACCTTTAAGCATTACTTGAAATGTGTGCCTGCAGTCCCTCCTAGTACATTACAAACATGGGCCATACTCAGTGCTCACCTTCAAGAACATCCATCTAGATCTCAATTAGTAGTAACCAAACTGGGTTACTTTGAGGTTTCATTTACTTTGTTGGTTGCTATTCTTGTTTCTCTTGTTGTTTCATGTTCAGTGAGGAAGCAATTACAGAAGCCAGACCTCCCATCTTCTGCAACCCACAACAACCCTGGGTCCATGCTCCCAGAGGGATAGTGAATGGGAAAGCTATTGGGAAGGGGATAGGATATGGAGATTAGGTGGCAGGAAGTGTGTGGAGTTGTACCCCCCCATCCTATGATTTTGTTAATGTCTCCTTTCTTAAATAAATTAATTAATTAAAAATTTTTACATATTTACTATTTGATAATAGTAATTGTCAAACATTTTATAAGACACAGAGAGACATTGAGAGTGGCAGAGAGAGATAAGGAGAGACTGAGAGACAGTTGCAGTCTTTCCTCACCACTCATGAAGCTTTCCCACTGCATGGACTCAAACCTGAGTCCTTGCACATATTAACATGTCCACTGAACCAGCTGTGCCACCACCTGGCCCCTATAATTACTTTGATGACTCATTTTTCCTGTGAGATTTTCATGCTTCCAAGTAGAATAGGGATATTTCCCATGATTACATCTCTAAGTTCTCATTCATTTCTTCATCTTAATATGGCATTAGCAGATATAATCAAATGATAGAATATTGAATGTGAATATGAAAATGTTAAAAAAAAAGGTTAAACAAATGATATGTTTACTTATAAATATCACCATGAAAAGTAAGCAAGAGGAAAAGTCTAGTTAAGAGCTATGAGTCAGCTAGCTATTTGAGCCACCAGACATTTGCTCCAGTACCTTGCTTATATATCCTCTTGTAATCACAATCTTTTCTGAGTCTTTGTAAATTTTCATGGATATGTGTCCTCATAAAGCAAGTCACATCTTAGTGCCTCATCTTCGAAACTTTCCACACAGTAGCTACTAGGAAAAACAAAACTTTATTGAAACTAAGTAAGACAGCATTGTCACCAGAAGCAACTTCCAGATATACTCAGTGTACACTCAAATTTCTTTAAACTTGGAGAAACTGCAGGCTTGTAGTTTGCCTTGAGGTATAAGTGCCTGATGGTGGGGAGAGATCCTGGTTTGATTATTGGAAACACTTGATGGGTACAAATCCCCAAAACTTCTGTGCAGTAGAATCATATTCTGGTTTAAACAATTATGACTTACAACATCATCATAACACCAGGGCATGATCTGCTGCTGTAGTTATTTGCTTCTTAAAGCTTCACCCCCTTTGTTACCTTATGTATAATAATGTGTGCTCTCAAGCCATTGAACCACCTACAACTTGCTGCCTTCCAAAAATCTGAGAGGATCCACAGGAAAGGAGCTTTCTTCCCACCAGGGAGGGACCATAGCAGAGAGCACATTACCCATCCTTTACACTCAAGGTGGAAAGTTGCCATGTGTGCTTGTCATTACATTGAACTCAATTCTGCTCTAAGATTGATATGGGTAGGTAGATCACATCCTGGCACTGAATTGTAAAGGGATCCATGGAAGTCACCACTGAGTAGTATGATTGTAACGTGAGTATTGCCCTGAGATCATGAAGGAAAGGTAAAATGCTTCGAGTCTAGACTAAGTGGATGGACAGTGGATAGAACAGTGTGTGGAGAGGAGTGGAGGGGGTGTTGTTGATGGGTACTGGGCACAAATTTATACTATGGGACATGAGTCTTCTAGTTCTCAACACTAGGAGATACTAGAGAAATGTTTCTGTGGCAGGGGGCTGGGGAGCAGTTTGTTTTACAAATTGATGAAAACAGAGATCACAGCCTGTTTTCCATGTTGCCTTTTTATCATGACAAAGAGTTGTGAATGAAGCAATCCCTGGGCACCCACAGACTCCATCAACACTGAGGCAGAAATACCTGATTTAGGATCTTATGAAGAATCAGGTCTTAATTGCATAAAAGATTCCCCTCTCTCTGAGAATATAAGCAGTAGAAAGGAGAGACATAGGAGGGAGCACTAAATCTTTTGGGGAATCAGAAGCAAGTTCTCAATGATGATAGCCATCATGGCTTGGTCCTGTCTCCTCTTAACACTCCTTATTCGATGTAGAGGTAAATAGTGATGGAGATAAGATAATTTATCCGGGGAAGATTTATAGGGATCTGCATCCTCTACTTTATTAGAACTAGTTATTATATTTCATGTATTTATTAGAATTAGAATGTTTATATTGATGTCTCTACATTTACATTTAATTTTACATTTACATTTAAATTTATGTCTCTGGAGCCTGGGCCCAGTCTGTGGTAACTCAGCCATGTCAGTGTCTAGGAAACTGGGGCAGAGGACCACCATCTCCTGGAATGGGAACAATAACAACATAGGGCCTAGGATACAGGGAAATTATATACAGTTGTTGCAACAACTCCCAGGAATAACCCCAAGCTTCTTATATACAAAACTATCAAAGGGTATTCTATAGTCCCTGATCATTTTTCTGGCTCCAACACAGTTTCCTTGACCATCATTGGACTATGGTCTGAAGACCATATTGCCTAATTTGGGATATTATTCTTAATGCTGACACAGGGCTCTAAATCAGTGAAGAAGTGAGACCAAAAACTACTTGTTACCAGTGATGGCTCTAACATCTGTACCCCTCCTTGTAGGAGTGAACTCTCCTTCTTAAAGATGAATCATAAGTCAGAAAGCACTCAATGCATATCTCCAAAACTATGTGACTCTTAAGTATGATGTCTTGAGTTCAATCCCTGGCATCACATGTAGCAGAGTGATGTCAGGCTCTTTCTCTCTCCTCCTAGTCTTCATGAATAGAAAAATAAAATCTTTAAAAGCAATCATAAGAAAGAGAATATAGGTGACCACCACTGAATTCATTCTTTTTATATATAAAACTCATATAACTGAATGTGATTTGTAAACAGCCAGGCATGATAGTTTCCATCAATCAGGAGAGAATCTTGTCCTACAGGGCTCACAAGCAGGGTCCTTAGAAGAAAGACTCAAGACCTGGGGAATTTTCTCAGAGAAAGAAGGTCCAAAGAAATATCATGGTGAAGTATTAGACATAGTGAATACAGTTCAGGATAAAAACACTGGGATATGGTATCAGATTATGTAAGGTCTCATTTCTGATGATATGATTGTATTCAGAACACATCAATGTTATTTGAGTCAAATAGATGTACTTTTCTGAGACTTATGATAATAATCAGGTAATGTTCATCACATTTGTACTCTAAAAGTGAAATATCTATAAGAAAAACTTGAAAAATCTTATTTGAAATTACACTAATATGTTGTGCACAAATATTCAATTTATTTATTTATTATGAATTGCACACTAAGCTATGCACAATATTAAAGTCAGCAAAGAAAATTAGAGAATATGTCACAATTCCTTCATTTGCTAAGGGGTAATAAGAAATACATTTGAAATGTCACTTTCTTCTTTTTACACATGTATCTGAATTACAGATAAATGTTCAGTACAAACTCAACACACTTCTGGAATTAATATTAGAATTATCCAGAATTAGAAATAATTAGAGTGGTCTGGGAGGTGGAGCAGTGGATAAAGTACTGGAGTCTCAAGCATGAGGTCCTGAGTTCAACCACGGCAGCACATGTACCAGAATGATATCTGGTTCTTTCTCTCTCCTCCTATCTTTCTCATAAATAAATAAATAAAATATTAAAAAACAGAACATCATTCTGTATATAAAAAAAGAAATATATAGAAAGGGAGCAGAACTGGAAATATGTGGTGTTTGTGTTGAGTTTGGGATTCTGTTGATGCAGAGGTGGTATTTGTGACCATGTTGAGTAAGTATTCTTGGTAGGATCAAAATATATGGCTTATTGCTGAGAAAGGTGATCAGTAGAATAAAATGTATATTCCACAGTTTCATACACAGAAAATGAGTGATTAATGTGTAGATACTGAGAAAAGATAAAAAAAAAAAAAAGAAGCAGAGCAGCTGTGCAAAGAAACAAATACACAGGTTTTTGAGCAAAGACGACCAAATTCAGGAGAAAAGGCAATCACAGGTGTTAGGTGACTTAATGTCAGATAGCACTGTGCTTAAGGATATAAAAGACAGTCGTTGGCCAAAAAAAAAAAAAATGATAAAGTTATATGAACTGTATAACATCATTTATATTCTACTACTGATTTTTTTCAATGTCAGATGTTCTGTAGTATCTGAAAACAAAAATTCATCAAGAAGTAAGATGTGTTTTTCAAGTTCTTTATCCATGAAAGAGGTCATTCTAAACAGGGTCAATGTATGGACAGAGCTATAAAGCAGGATGTAGTGACTGTATCTATCAAATGCCATGAGATAAGATGCACAGCTGAAAACTTTAGAATATATGAATATAATCAGAAGGTAACAAAAGTTTTACAGTGATTGAAAATACTATTCCTTTGGGAGACCGGGGCCCAGAACTTGGTGGTGGGGGTGGTATAGAACTATATCATGTAATCATAGAAACTTGTAAATCATTGTTAATCTAAATAAAAATAGTTTGGGGAAAATATATACATTTGAAATCAGTGCACTCATTGAACAAGGCAAAGAATGCTAAACTACGAGCATAGGGCTCGAGGTATATCTTTTGTTACCTAATATTTCACATATTTAAGGATGACGTAAAATTTGTGTTAGCATGTGTAGGGCCTGAATTCCTTTCTAGTGCATAACAAACATGGGCCATACTCAGTGTTCACATTCAAGAGCTACCACGGAGATCTGAACTACTAGTAATTAAACTGGGTTAGTTTTGGAGTTTTGTTTGCTTTTGGTTGTTATTATTGTTGCTGTTTTTGTTTTTCTTTAAAGTGTCTTTTGTTAGACTCCCAACTAAGATTACACATATAATTGTTTTTTAAGATTCATTTTTCCAATGAGAACATAATACTTCCAAGTAAAACAGGAATATTACCTATGATGTGATTACTTGTCTAAATTCTCATTTACTTCTTCTTCCGAAACTGGCTTTGATAGCTAAATAGAAATATAGATTGACTAATATATTATGGCGAGGTCCTGTATGACACAGCAAATCCTAATAATGGGATTTTCAAAATTAACCCAATTGCCAAATAATTTGGTTATAGCAATCACTATCTATTGCCTTCTTAAACTCTAGGATAGCCAGAACCTTTCCCTTTCTTTATATAGCCCATATTTCTCCCAGTCCTGGAACCTCTATGGTGGTGCTCACTTTCCTATACATTTCTCTCAATGCATACCAACTGATACTGCATCTGCTGATCCTAACCCAATCAATGCAAGCAGTACCACCTCAGCATGTTTCATTTTGGACTCTGTCCAGAGATATCAGGCATAGAATGCCAACTCCTCAGCTTTTTACTCTGATGGGACCTTTCCTAGCTTATAGGACTCCTGAAACCCAGTTCAGATGGTTCACTTCTTAACAAACCTCAAAACCTATATATAGACCAGGGCACAAGAGGTAAGGTATATGTATACATACCCATACGTTAGGGGAAAGCATATACTATACCTTAAAGCAAAGGTGCACAATAGTTTACAGTGAGTCAATAAATGTAGCAAGTACAAAGACCCAAAATAACACCATAAATGAAATAGTTCCTTCTTAAACTTAAATACCCTCTTCACCTACCTACTATTATTATTTCACATCCTGAAATCACTCCAAAGCTAAACTTGTCAGACAAAGTAAGGACTATAAAAGCTGACTAAGGGCAAGAGGCTGGCACACTTCGATAATGACTCTTTAGTCACTATCAGGCCATCACCTGGGGCCCTAGTCAGGGAATGCTGGGATTCCCAGACATAATGGGACTAGACCTAACAGATCCCTCCCACTACTGTCACTGGTCATCTCCATCAGGAACAACAGCTTTCTAGTCCTATTTCCAACTCTGACATCATCTCCCCAGACAGTAAGTTGGGTCCACCCGTATACTATCTGTCAGGCTCAGGCAAAAACTAGCAAAGCCATGGACCCTTGGAATATACCTAATATAGACCTACCAGGTTGTTGTTTGTTTTTTTTTTCCAAAAGGGAGACGCCATATCTTCGTCTGCAATATTCTTGCATTTAGGTTCACGATTAGTCAACAATTTGCTCTGCTTTGTATCCTGGACTCTTTTCAACTGCCAGGTTCCAGATGCTACCATGTTGCCAATCTGACTTCCCTGGGCAGATGACCCCACCTGGAACCCTGCCTCCCCAGTTCCCTACCCTACTAGGGATAGAGAGAGACAGGCTGGGAGTATGGATAGACCTGCCATTGTGCATGTTCAGCGCTGGAGCAATTACAGAATCCAGACCTTCCACCTTCTCTATATTGATTCTGGGTCGGTACTCTCAGAGGGATAAAGAATAGGAAAGCTATCAAGGGAGGGGATTGTTATGGCGTTCCAGTGATGGGAACTATGTGGAATTATACCACTCTTATCCTGTGGTCATGTCAATATTTAAATATTATAAATAAATAAAAATAAAATAGGGAAAAATATAGATTGACTGAGATGAAGGCATAATGAGTTATGTAAATGCCTGAGAAATATTTCTCAGTAGGGAGTTATCCACCATACACAGTCAGGATCTCCTCAGAGTGCAATCTAAAAAGGAATATCCCAGCTTTATTAATGTCCCAGGGTACATGGAAGGAGAGTAAGGGCAAGAAATAGTTGGTCAGAGATTGGTGGGTCCCCAGGGCACATTCTCCAGGCTTTGAACAGAAGACAAGTTGTCAATTGTGCCTGTCACAACTCTGCTCTCAATCCTAATCTAAGTCCTTTATGTGGTAGAACTTAGCCTGCCTTCCATTTGTCAAAGGAGCCATGGAGAGATCACACCTGAGGAGAAAAAATAGAACATGATATGGCCCTGAAATTATGAAGAGTAGGAAATGTACTTCTGTGTCTGTACTTAATAGATGAACAATTAACAGAGCAGTGTGTAGGCAGAGGGTGTCTGTGATGGCTGCTGGGCAACATGTCACATTCTGGGTCATGGCTCTTTGTGTGTTATGTTCACGTGGGGGCACTAGAGGACTGTTTCTGTGAGGAACAGATAGTTTTTCAGAATGATGAAAACAGAGAGCACCACGTGGGCTGCCTGCTGCCCAGTGCTCATGACCCACAGCTGTGAATGAAGCATTCCCTGGGGACACACACACCCATGCCCCAGTCACACTGAACGAGAAGAAGCTGACTTAGGACTTTGTGAAGAATCAAACAGGTAGGGCTTACTTGCATGAAAGGTCCTTACCTCTCTGAGAATATAAACAGTTGAAAGGAGAGACATAAGAGGGAGCTCTAATTCTTTTGGGGCATCAAAAGTTAGCTCTCCATGAAGATGTCCATCATGGTTTGTTCTGTCTTCTCCTAACACTCTTTATTCAGTGCAGAGGTAAATGGTGATGGAGATAGAAGAAATAGTCCTGGGAAGATGCACAAAGATCTTCTTCCTTTATTTTATTAGAAATATTTATTATATATTATAAATGCTGTTATAATTAGAATATTTAAATTTATGCTCTTCAATTATAGGATCCTGGGCCCAATCTGTGGTGACTCTGTCCATACATTGAACCCTGTTTAGAATGACCTCTTTCTTGGACAAAGAACTTGAAAAACACATCTTACTTCTTGATGAAATTTTATTTTCAGGTACTACAGAACATCTGACATTGAATAAAATCAGTAGTAGAATATAAATGATGGTATACAGTTCATATAACTTTATCATTTTTTTGGCTAATAACTGTGCTATATATCCTTCAGCCAGTGCTATCTGACATTTGGTCACCTAACACCCGTGATTGTCTTTTCTCCTGAATTTCGTCTTCTTTGCTCAAAAACCTGTATTTTTGTTTCACTACACAACTCTCTGCCTTTATTTCCTTTTCTCAGTATCTGTACATTCATCACTCATCACTCATTTGCTGTGTATGAAACTGTGGAATATACACTTTATTCTAGTGATCACCTTAAAAGATATATCTTGAGTCCTATGCACATAGTTTACCATTCTGTGCGTTGTTCAATGAGTGTACTGATGTCAAATGTATATATTTTCCCCAAACTATTTTTATTTAAGATTAATAATAATTTACAAGATTGTATGATCACATGATAAAATTTTTAATAGAAGTTTTTTAATAGAAATTCTCCAGACCTAGAGAATTTTCTCAAATAAAGAAGGAAAAGCAATATATCATGGTCATGAATTAGACACAGTAAGTACTGTTCAGGATATAAGAATTGAGTTGTGATCTCAGAATATGTAAGGTCACTTTTCAGATGAAAAAAGTGCATTCAGAATATATAAATGTTGTTTGAATCAGAGACACTTTATTCAAAGACATGAAAAAGTCATATGAAGTTCACCACCTTAGTACACTAGTGTTGAAATATCAATAAGAAAAAATTGAAAAATTCTATTTGAAATTGCACAACTATATTATATACAAAGTCAAATATATGCGATTCTATTTATTTATAAAAAGGAAACACTAACAAACCCATAGGATAAG
Source organism: Erinaceus europaeus (assembly GCF_950295315.1). Lineage (NCBI taxonomy): Eukaryota > Metazoa > Chordata > Mammalia > Eulipotyphla > Erinaceidae > Erinaceus > Erinaceus europaeus. The sequence continues at coordinate 21,891,701 of NC_080167.1, forward strand.
AGGGGTACAACTCCACATGATTCCCACCACCAAACTCCATATCCCATCCCCTCCCTTGAAAGCTTCCTATTCTTTAGCAGGTCTGGCTTCTGTAATTGCTTCCTCACTGAACATGGGTGTTGACAGGTCGATGCATACTCCCAGTCTACCTCTCTCTTTCTCTAGTGGGGTGGGGTCCTGGGGAATTAGAGCTCCAGGACACATTGGTGGGGTTGTCTGTCCAGGGAATCTGGTTGGTATCATGCTAGCATCTGGAACCTGGTGGCTAAAAAGAGAGTTAAGATATAAAGCCAAGCCAAACAAGTATTTGAATAATCATGAACCTAATGTCACCAGGAACAAGTCACAGCTATATTCATGATATACTCAATTTTCTCCTCTTTTTCTCTTCCTTCCTCCCTTTCTTTCTTTCCTTCTTTCTTTCTTTCTCTCTTTCTTTCTTTCTTTCTTTCTTTCTTTCTTTCTTTCTTTCTTTCTTTCTGTCTGTCTGTCTTTCTATTTTGCCTTCATGGTTATCAGCGGGGATTGATGCTTTCACCACCAGACTACTGGACCTGGCAGCCATATTTTACTTTTTTTTGTTGTTGTTGTTATTGCTGTTAATGTTATATATAGGACAGAGAGAAAAAATAAAAAGAAGAGAATTATAGAGAGGGGAAGAGAAAGATAGACATCTGCACACTTCCTTCTCCACTTGTAAAGCGACCCAACTGCAGGAGAGGGCTCCATGGCTGGATCCGGGATCCTTGTGCTGGTCCATGTGCTTCATACTATGTGTGATAAAACCATTGTGCCAAAACACTTGCTCCCTCTCGGTTTCCTTTAAACTTGCAGAAACTGAAGAACTTTTGCATGTCTTGAAGTATAAGTACATAGTGGTTATCAGATATCCTGGTCTGACTATTGGGAAAAAAGTGTAACTTACCATGCACAATAGCTTCTGGGTGCAGTAGAATTATGGTTTTATGACACCAGGATCCACTTGGTACACCAGCCAAATAATTAAAATTGGAAAATTTGGGAAATTGTATATACACCAAACTAAGACAGATACTACTGCATACTATTGAAATTCATAGCAATGTTCTAACCTAAGGTTCATCTAAGCATGCCTGATTATTTGATCACAACACCAGGGGATGATCTGTTGCCCTGAACTTCTTCTGCTTGATGCTTCCATCATTCTGGGACATTAATCATAATAATATATGCCCTCAAGCCAATGCACTACCTCATGACTGCAAACTTCTCAATTCTGAGGGGGTCCACAGGGAAGCAAAGGTCTGCCCATTAGAGAAGCACCACAACAGAGAGTCCTTTATCTCATATTGTAGACACAAGAGGACAAGTTCTCATGAGTGCCTGTCACAACTCTGGTATCAATCCTGATCAAAGGTCTATATGAGATACATCTCATGTAGTACTGAATTATTAAGGGAAACATGGAGAGATCACACCAGAGAAGTGAGATTCAAATACAAATGTGGCCCTGAAATCTGGAAAAGGAAGAAAAGTACTTCTGTGTGTGCTCTTAATAGATGACAATGGACAGTAGTTTAAAGGTATCTAGTACCTGGGATGGGTGCTTTGCACCATGCCACACTATAGGTCATGCGTCTTCATGTCCTGAACATTAGGAGGGACTAGAGGACTCTTTCTGTGGGGATCAGATTGTCAGACTGATGAAAACAGAGAGCACCACCTGACCTGCCTGCCTGCTGCCCACTGATGATGACCCACAGCTGTGAATGAAGCATTCCCTGGGGACACACACCCATGCCCCATTCACACTGAAGGAGAAGAAGCTGACTTAGGAGCTTGTGAAGAGTCAAACAGGTAGGTCTTATTTGCATGAAAGATCCCTCCCTCTCTGAGAATATAAACAGGAGAAAGGAGAGACAGAGGAGGGAGCTCTAATTCCTCTGGGGCATCAGAAGCAAGTTCTCAATGCAGATGTCCATCATGGCTTGGTCCTGTCTCCTCTTAACACTCTTTATTCAGTGCAGAGGTAAATAGTGATGGGGATAGAAGAAACGGTCCTGGGAAGATGCACAGAAATCTGCTTCCTCTGCTTTGTTATAAATATTTGTAATGTATTATAAATGTTATTAAAATTAGAATAATTTGTTTTGTGTTTCTTTTATAGGATCCTGGGCCCAGTCTGTGGTGACTCAGCCATCCTCAGTGTCCAGGAACCTGGGGCAGAGCATCACCATCTCCTGCACTGGAAACAGCAACAACATAGGGCACAGTAATAATGGAAAATATGTAGATTGGTACCAACAATTCCCAGGAATGGTCCCCAAGCTTCTTATATATGAAACTACCAAGCGATATTCTGGGGTCCCTGATCGCTTCTCTGGCTCCAAGTCTGGCAACACAGCCTCCTTGACCATCACAGGGCTCCAGTCTGAGGATGAGGCTGATTATTATTGCTATGTTTGGGATGCTAGTCTCAATGCTGACACAGTGCTCTAGGCCAGTGGGGAAGTGAGTCAAAAAATAGCTGTTCCCCAGTGATAAATAAATCTGTGGCTGTCTTACATCTTCACTAGAAATTAAGCATGAATCAGAAAAAACTCATTGATTTATCCAAATGGTATGAATATTTTTCACGTTCTTCCACCAATACCTTTTCATTTATTTACTATCTATTTGTTTATTTCCTTCCAGATTTATTCCTGGGACTCTGTATTAACACTTTGAATCCACTGCTCCCAGGGATAATTTTTTCTTTTTTGCCTTTTCTTCTCTTTTCTTTTTCTTTCTACTTAATTTGACAGGACAGTGAGAAATTCCGAGGGGAGAGGAGATATAATGGAAGAAAGATGAACACTTACAGACTTGCATCACCACTATTGATGCAATTCTGTGTAGGATAGTTGGGGCTCAAACTGGTCATTTGGAAATATGTGCCCTTACCTGGGTGTGCCACTGCCCAGCCCCCTCCCCAATACCTAGTTTTAAACAGATACATGTGGAGTGCACATCTGGTGACAGTTATAAGAGGAATGTATTTGTCTACTTTGTTTACATAAATGAGAACACAGTCTTACCTCTTTACTTCCCAATAGAGATGGCATGCAGAACATTCTTATGGGTAGTGCTTATCAGTGTTTCATAATAATTAGAACAAGTTTTTAAATCACAGGACAACTTAAATCTATAAAAAGTAAGAGGGTACAGTACTGCATCTAGAGAAAAAGACAAAATCAGCGAGTCTTATTCTAATGTCTACATTTTGTAGTCAAAACCATCTGAGAGAATTTAGGTTACCACCACTGAATTCTGAGTTCAGTCTATTAATTAATTAATTAATTTTTTGCAGAGCAGATCTCACATCTAGTTATAGTGCTACTACAGACTGAGACCCCCCCCCCCCTCTTTACTCCAGGATTAATGCTAGGGCTCAGTGCCTGCACTACAAATCCATTGCTCCTGGAGGCCATTTTTTCCCATGTTTGTTGCCCTTGTTATTATTGTTATTGTTGTTGGATAGGACAGAAGGAAACTGATAAAAGAGGGGAAGACAGAGAAGGAGAGAGAATGATATAACCTGCATTCCTATGTCACAGCTTGTGAAGCGACCTTTTGCAGGTGAGAAACCAGGGCTCCAACCTGGATCCTTAAGCTGTAGGTGCATTTGGAGGCATGTGCACTTACCCTGCTTTGCCTCTGAGTTGTCTCTGTATATATAACCATATTCGTGTGTATGTGACCAATAAACAGCCAGCAGTGACCAGGAATGATTATTTCCGTATAATAGTCAGGGTATGTAGAGTTTACATAGGCAGCTGTGCTTATGGGCCCCAGATCAAATTGATGGGGTTTGAAGTTAACAATATTTATATACTTTTCCCATATTTGGGAGCTACTCTCTTTCCTGACCCAGATTTCTAGTCCTTTTTCAAGCTATGACATCATCTCCCCAGAAATTACCTTGGGTCCACTTGCGTGTTAGCTGTCAGACTCAGGAAAAAACTGGTAATGTAATGGGCCCCTTAGAACATACCTACAATAGACCTACTAGCTTTTCCCAAAGTGGACACCAAATCTTCATCTGCACTATTCTTGCCTTTAGGTTCATGATTAGTCAACAATTTGTCCTGCTTTTTGTCTTAACTCTTTTCCAGCCACCAGGCTCCAGATGCTACCATGGTGCCAACCTGACATTCCTGAGCATGTGACCCAACCAATATGTCCTGGGGCCTGCCTTCCTAGAGCCCTACCCCGAAAGGGAAATAGAGAGACAGGCTAGAAGTAAGGATCAACCTGCCAATACCTGTGCTCAGCGAAGAAGCAATTACAGAAGCCAGACCATCCACCTTCTGTACTGAATAATGATCCAGGCCCCATGCTCCTAGAGAGATAAAGAATAGGAAAGCTATCAAGGGAGGGGATAGGATATGGAGTTCTGGTGGCAAGAACTATGTGGAATTGTACCTCTATTATCCTATGGTCTTGTCAATATTTCCATTTTATAAATAAAAAATTAAAAATCAATAATAATAATAAAAACCATTCAGAGTGTTATTTGACTGAATCCTAGGTAGCATTGCACTTGAGGATAGGTATGACAGTTGTTTGCCAAGAACATGATAAAAATAGATGACCTGTATATCATTTATATTGTAGTATTGATGGTTTCAGTGTCAAATGTTCTGTAGTACATGAGATCAAAAAATACAAATGCATTTTTCAAAATCTTTGTCCATCAAAGAGATCATTCTAAATAGGGATTGATTGCATGTAGAGCACTCAAAAGCAGGTTTTACTAACTTCATCTGATAAATGCAATGGCATGATGCCTATAACTAATCTTAAAATTATTTACTTGTATATTATTGCATATAGATAGAGAGAAATTGAGAGGGGCAGATGGAGATGACGAGAGAGACAGAGACACACCTTCAGACCTGCCTGAGCACTCATGAAGCTTTCCCCCTGCAGATGGGGACTAGGGACTGGATCTTGGGGCCTTGTGCATGTGCACTTAGTCAGTTGTTCCACCACCTAGCCCCTATAATTCCTTTTTATGACCTAGCCCCTATAATTACTTTTTATGGCTCATTTTTCCATGAGAACATAATGCTTCCAGATAAAACAGGGGTATTTTATTTTTTAAATAAATTTTTATTTATAATATGGAAAAACCAACAAGACCAGACAATAAGAGAGGTACAGTTCCACACAATTTCCACCACCAGAACTCCATATCAAATCCCTCCCTTGATAGTTTTCCTATTCTTTATCCCTCTGGGAATATGGACCCAGGATCATTGTGGGGTGCAGAAGGTGGGAGGTCTGGCTTCTGTAATTGCTTCTCCACTGAACATGGTCTTTGACAATCCATACTCCAAACCTGCCTCTCTCTTTCCCCAGAAGAGTAGAGCTCTGGGGAATTGGGGATCCAGGACACATTGGTGGTGCTGTCTGCCTAGAGAAATCAGGTTGGCATCATCTGGAACCTGGTGACTGAAATTACTTAAGATATAAAACATATCAAATAGTTTAATAATCATGAACCTAAAGACTTGCATATTGCAGATGAAAATATGGAGTTTCCATTTTGGGAAAAGCTAGTAGGTCTGTTTTAGGTATATTCCAAAGGGTCCACGACATTACTAGTTTTTGCCTGTGCCTGACATCTACTATGCAGGTGGGCCTAAGTTCTTGTTTGGGTAGATAATGTCATGGCTGGAAAAAGGGCTACAAAGCTGTAAAATATTTTACAATGGTTATACTTACAAAGGTGTTGTAAATATGTGGGAAAACATTATGCATTTTATGCATATATCTCATGATGTTCTATGGTTGTACATCATCACTGTAAGATTTAAGATCAATAAATGAGTAATTTCTTATTTTAAAAAAAGCAAGGATATTATGCATCATTACTTCTGTAAGTCCTCATTTACTTTTTCATCTTAATATGGCATCTTAATCTATCATCGTAATGATAGAAAGATGGAGATGAATATAGAAAATTATAAAAAGGGGTTAAACAAATGAGATATCTATTTACAAACATTCCCATGAAAAGTAAACAAGAGGAAAAGTCTAGCTAAGAGAAATTCTGGAAGCCATGAGACCTGCAGCTAGCTATCAGAGACACCCAGGCATGTGCTCCAGGCCTTTGCTTATATAGTCCCTTGTAACCACAGCCCCTTGTGAGTATGTGTAAATCTGGGAAATACTCACCAGGCTGATGTCAGCCATATGCTAATTCTGTCCTAAAGTCTATTATTCAAATTGTGAGCCTTGTTCCCAACAGGTGAAAGTATGTGAACTTACTTGAATGCCTGAGAACTATTTCTTAGTGGGAAGGCATCTTTCATACACAGGACGTGGGACTCATCTCAAAAAAGAAGGCCCAGCTTGTGTAAGTTCCCAGGGTTCATGAAAATAAAGTTAGTGTACAGGGGTAGTTGATGGGTACTGGACAGGGGTAGATAGCATAATGGTTATGCAAAGAGATTCTCAAGCCTGAGGCTCCAAAGCCCTGGTTCAGTCCTCAGCACCACCATAAGCGAGAGCTGATCAGTGCAAGAGCAAATAGTGAGAGGGAAGGCGGGAGGAAGGGAGAGAGAGAGAGAGAGAGTGGAGATTGGTGTTTCCCAAGGTCATAGAGGCTTCACCTCTTCTGTCTTGTCTTTCTATTGAGTCATACCTGTGGCCTTCTGCTCTTTATTTAGATAACATGACTTCCATTTAAACACTAGGAGGCACCAGAGGACTGCTTCAGTGGGGAACAGATTGTTTTTCAGACTAATGAAAACAGAGAGCACCACCTGGCCTGCCTGCCTGCTGCCCACTGATCATGACCCACAGCTGTGAATGAAACATTTCCTGGGGACACACACACCCATGCCCCATTCAGACTGAAGGAGAAGAAGCTGACTTAGGAGCTTGTGAAGAATCAAACAGGTAGGTCTTATTTGCATGAAAGATCCATCCCTCTCTGAGAATATAAACAGGAGAAAGGAGAGACAGAGGAGGGAGCTCTAATTCTTTTGGGGCATCAGAAGCAAGTTCTCAATGCAGATGTCCATCATGGCTTGGTCCTGTCTCCTCTTAACACTCTTTATTCAGTGCAGAGGTAAATAGTGATGGGGATAGAAGAAATGGTCCTGGGAAGATGCACTGAGATCTGCTTCATCTGCTTTATTAACAATATTAGTTAATGTTATAAATGCTATTCTGTTTAGAACATTTAATTTTGTGTTTTCCTTTATAGGATCCTGGGCCCAGTCTGTGGTGACTCAGCCACCCTCAGTGTCCAGGAACCCGGGTCAAAGCCTCACCATCTCCTGCACTGGAAACAGCAACAACATAGGGCACAGTAATAATGGAAAATATGTAGAATGGTACCAACAGTTCCCAGGAATGGCCCCCAGGCTTCTTATATATGAAACTACCAAGCGATATTCTGGGGTCCCTGATCGCTTCTCTGGCTCCAAGTCTGGCAACACAGCCTCCTTGACCATCACAGGGCTCCAGTCTGAGGATGAGGCTGATTATTATTGCTGTGTTGGGGATGTTAGTCTCAATGCTGACACAGTGCTCCAGGCCAGTGGGGAAGTGAAACAAAAACTTCCTTTTACCCCAATGATGAGTAAATCTGTAGCTCTTTTACTCTAAGCAGTGAAATGATTCTTCCTTAGAGATGTATCATGTGTCAGAACAGACTCATTGATGTCTCCAAATCTGTATGAATGTTTTGTCATGTGCTTTCCCCATTATCTATGTATGTATCTATTTAGTATTTGTTTGTTTATTTCCTTCAAGAGTCATTGCTGGGATCAGTACTGGTACTATGAACCTACTTCTTCCAGGAGCCATTATTTCTTCTTCTGTTTTATTTCTATTATATTTTAAAGTCCAGTCTGAAATTGAGAGGGTTGGAGAGATAGATTTGGAGAAATAAAGATAGACACCAGCAGACTTGATTCAAGGTTTGGAGCTAGAGCTGGCACTAACCCTTCCATTTGGTGTTAAGTGCACTTAACTGGGTTTGCAGCCACCTAGCACTCTCCCCAATATCTAGATGGCCAATACTGCTATTTTCTTAATTAATTAAGACAGATAGGTGTAAAGTGCACATCAGGTTTCATTTCTAAGGTTAATATGTTTGCCGACTTTGAATTCCATAAATGAGACCACAGCCCTGTATCTTCTTTTTTTTCCTTTAATGAAATTGACACACAGAACAGTTCTTTCACATCGTTTTATTTTATTTTTAAATCTTTTCCTTGTAAAGTAGATTTGTTAACAAGACCATAGAATAAGAGGGGTACAGTTCCACTCAATTCCCACCACCATAACCTCGTATCCCAAAATACCTAAAATAGACCTACTAGTTTCACTTGCAGTATTCTTGCCTTTAGGTTCACGATGAGCCATCAGTTTGTTCTGCTTTATATCTTTTAATTTTTTTATATTTATTTATTTTCCCTTTTTGTTGCCCTTGTTTATTGTTTTTGTAGTTATATTGTTGTTGTTATTGATTTCATTGAGACATCAATTTATTACTCATTTCCCCACAAGTATATAATGCTTCAAGTAAAATAGGGATATTACCCATGATCACATCTCTGAGTTCTCAGTTACAAAATCATCTTCATCAGGAATTGGCAAATAGGTAAAAGACAGAAAGAAAAATAGTAGGAAGATAGAGGTGAAGTTATGGAGACTTAAATGTTAATATGAATGCCTGAGAAACACTTCTTACTGGGGAGAGATCTGCCATACACAAGATTCTGAAGTCCTCCTAGTTCAAGCTCAGAAAAGATTAGCCAGCATCCTTAAAGTCCTAGGACTGATGAAAGTGAATAAGCGAGGGCATATTAGGTGTTGGAGAAAGAATGGTGGATCCGTAGGACGTAGAAGCTTCACTTTAATTATTGTCTACCTATTGTGAAATATTTGAGGCATTCTGCCTCGCAATGAAAATAATATCACTCTCATTTGAATACCAGATAGAAAAAGAGAAATTTTATTGGTTTTGTAAAGGTAAACAAAGTGAAAATCCAAGGATGTGTAGGACATTGGTACAAATGATAGAAAAGTTGAAAATGTGGACTGTGATAGTCAGTCCTATGCCAGGAGACATATCATAAGTCAGGCAGGGAGTGTGGGTAAGATACTCTTCCTTCTTTTTTTTAAATTTTTTTTATTAATTTTTTTATTTTTGAGAGAGATGCAGAGAGAAAGACACACAGAGAAACACCAGAGTACTGCTCAGCTCTGGCTTATGGTGGTGTGGGGGATTGAACCTGGGTCTTAGGAGCCTCAGGCATGAGAGTCTGTTTGCATAACCATTACGCTGTCACCCCCACCCGATACTCTTCCTTCTATAGACCACCAGATCTTACTGTTTTAGAAGCTGTAATTATATTTGTTGTCTGAGAGTGACAATGGCATTCCACTGAATCTGGAGCACTGACTGATGTCAAGAAGATCTTGTAAAGAGCAAAAACAAAACAAAACAAAACACTATAGCTGAAAATAAACAAGTCACTAACTCTATCCTAAGTCACAAAAGCTCTGAGAAATCTCCTTTGTCCTTTTGTCTCAGTAAATTCTGATGTTTTATAAACTCCAATGACATCCAATCTTGTCTTATGAGGGACTTCACAGATAGATTTACATGTATGAAGAGTCATCATCATCTACCAGAGCCCTCCCACGCCCCCCTCTGTGGATTATAGGAAACTTTTTGGTGTAGGAGAGGGGAGGGGCAAATTATCTGTGACTTTGGGCAGAGAGACCCTATTCTTAAGAGTATGTTCTGAGCGGTGTGAGCTCCAAGGATGTTTCCTTTCGGCACTACAGGAAAATCATCCTCAGAGAAGGTTCACCGTCTATTAGAAATAGATTCTATTGGTGAACATAAGATAATTTGTTTTGCCCAATACCCAAGTCATGATCTCCCTTTGCTCAACATGGCTTACCTACTCTGTCTGACATAATAACAGGATTCATGAACCTGATAGAGAGATAGGTAGGCATTTTGTGTTGAAAATTCTCATGCACTTGGCTATCACAAGGCTTCTCGCCTCTTAGAGTCTCATGTTAGGATCTCTTAGCAAGATTGTGAGTAGGGAGAAATAAACCTTTTATTAAGTGGGTATGATAGCACTGTCACCAGAAACAAGTCCCAGAAATATTCATGATATTCTAAATTTACTCTTCTCTCTCTCCCTCTCTCTCTGTCTCTCTCCTTCTTTCTTTCTTTCTTTCTTTCTTTCTTTCTTTCTTTCTTTCTTTCTTTTTTCCTTTTTCTTTTTCTTTCTTTTTATTTTTCCTCCATGGTGATAAATGGGGCTTGATGCCTGCACCACCAGATACTGGTCTTGGCAGCCATATTTCCCTTTTGTTGATGTTTTTGCTATTAATGTTGTATATAGAACAGAGAGAAATTGAAAGAGAAGAGAAATAAAGAGAGGGAGAGAGAAAGATAGACACCTGCAGACTTGCTTCTCTGCTTGTGAAGCAACCCACCTGAAGGAGGGGGCCTCAAGGCTGGATCTGGGATCCTTGTGCAGGACCATGTGCTTCATACTATGTGTAATAAACCCATTGTGCCACCACTTAGCTCCTTCTCAGTTCCCTTCAAACTTGCAGAAACTGAAGAACTTTTGCATGTTTTGAGATGTAAGAACATAGAAGTTAGCAGATATCCTGGTCTGACTACTGGAAATAAACGTATCACTTAAAATGCAGAATAGCTTCTGGGTGCAGTAGAATCATGGTTTTATGACACCAGGACCCACGTGGAACACCTGCCAAATATTTAAACTGGGAAATTGTATATATGCCAAACTAAATCAGAGTGCATACTACTGGCAAGTGCATTGCCATGTTCTGGCCTAAGGTTCATCTAAACATGCCTCATGATTTGTTCACAACACCAGGGGATGATCAGTTCTCCTGAACTTCTTCTGCTTGATGCTTCAGGTATTCTGGGGCTTTAATCATAGTAATATGTGCCCTCAAACCAATGCACTACCACATGACTGCAAACTTCTCAGTTCTGAGGGGTCCACAGGGAAGGACAGTTCTGCCCATTAGAGAAGAACCACAGCAGAGTGTATGTTACCTCACATTTTGGACACAAAAGGACAAGTTCTCATGAGTGCCTGTCACAACTCTGATATCAATCCCGATCAAAGATCTATATGAGATACATCTCATGTTAGCACTGAATTGTTAAGGGAAACATTGGAGAGATGACACCAGAGAAGTGAAATTTGAACATAAATGCGGTCCTGAAATCATGAAAAGGAGGAAAAGTACTTCTGTGTGTGCTCTTAATAGATGACAATGGACACAGCAGTGTAAAGGTATCTAGTACCTGGGATGGGTACTTTGCACTGTGCCACACTATAGATCATGGGCCTTCATATCCTGAACAATAAGAAGTACTAGAGGACTCTTTCTGGATCAGATTGTCAGACTGATGAAAACAGAAAGCACCACCTGGCCTGCCTGCCTATTGCCCACTGATCATGACCCGCAGCTGTGAATGAAGCATTCCCTGGGGACACACACACCCATGTTCCATTCACACTGAAGAAGAAGCTGACTTAGGAGCTTGTGAAGAATCAAACAGGTAGGTCTTATTTGCATGAAAGATCCCTCCCTCTCTGAGAATATAAACAGGAGAATGGAGAGACAGAGGAGGGAGCTCTAATTCTTTGGGGGCATCAGAAGCAAGTTCTCAATGCAGATGTCCATCATGGCTTGGTCCTGTCTCCTCTTAACACTGTTTATTCAGTGCAGAGGTAAATAGTAATGGGAATAGAAGAATTGGTTGGGAAGATGTACTGAGATCTGCTTCATCTGCTTTATTAACAATATTATTTAATATTATAATGTTATTCTGTTTAGAACATTTAATTTTGTGTCTTCCTTTATAGGATCCTGGGCCCAGTCTGTGGTGACTCAGCCATCCTCAGTGTCCGGGAACCTAGGGCAGAGCATCACCATCTCCTGCACTGGAAACAGCAACAACATAGGGCACAGTAATGAAGGAAAATATGTAGATTGGTACCAACAGTTCCCAGGAATGGCCCCCAAGCTTCTTATATATGAAACTACCAAGCGATATTCTGGGGTCCCTGATCGCTTCTCTGGCTCCAAGTCTGGCAACACAGCCTCCTTGACCATCACAGGGCTGCAATCTGAGGATGAGGCTGAATATTATTGTTCTGTTTGGGATGTTAGTCTCAGTGCTCACACAGTGCTCTAGGCCAGTGGGGAAGTGAAACAAAAACTACTTTTTGCCCCAATGATGAGTAAATCTGTAGCTCTTTTACTCTAAGCAGTGAAATGATTCTTCCTTAGAGCTGTATCATGTGTCAGATCAGACTCATTGATGTCTCCAAATCTATATGAATGTTTTGTCATGTGCTTTCCCCAATATCTATGTATTTATCTATTTAGTATTTGTTTGTTTATTTCCTTTAAGAGTCATTGCTGGGATCAGTATTGGTGCTATGAACCTACTTCTTCCAGGGGCCATTTTTTTTTCTTCTATTTTATTTCTATTAAATTTTAAAGTCCAGTGAGAAATTGAGAGGGTTGGAAAGATATATTTGGAGAAATAAAGATAGACACCAGCAGACTTGATTCAAGGTTTGGAGCCAGAGCTGGCACTAACCCTTCCATTTGGTGTTAAGTGCACTTAACTGGGTTTGCAGCCACCTAGCACTCTCCCCAATATCTAGATGACCAGTACTGTTACTTTTGCTAATTAATTAAGACAGATAGGTGTAAAGTGCATATCAGGTTTCATTTCTAATATGAATGTGTTTACCGACTTTTAATTCCATAAATGAGACCACTGCCTTGTATCTTCTTTTTTTCCTTTAATGAAATTGACACACAGAACATTTTTACATCCTTTTATTTTATTTTTAAATCTTTTCCTTGTAAAGTAGATTTGTTAACCAGACCATAGAATAAGAGGTGTACAATTCCTCTCAATTCCCACCACCATAACCTCGTATCCCAAAATACCTAAAATAGACCTACTAGTTTCACTTGCAATATTCTTGCCTTTAGGTTCACGATTAGCCAAACAGTTTGTTCTGCTTTATATCTTTAAAATTTTTATATTTATTTATTTTCCATTTTTGTTTCCCTTGTTTTTTATTGTTTTGTAGTTGTTGTTGAGACATCAGTTATAACTCATTTCCCTATGAGTATATAATGCTTCAAGTAAAATAGGGATATTACCCATGATCACATCCTTGAGTTCTCAGTTACAAAATCATCTTCATCTGGAATTTGCAGAGAGTTAAACAACAGAAAGAAAAATAGTAGGAAGATAGAGGTGAAGGTATGGAGACTTAAATGTAAGCCTGAATGCCTGAGAAACATTTCTTACTGGGGAGAGATCTGCCTTACACAAGATTAGGAAGTCCTCTTAGTGCAAGCTCAGAAAAGATTAGCCCAGCATCCTTAAAGTCCTAGGGTTGATGAAAGTTAGTAAGCGAAGCATATTGGGTGTTGGAGAAAGAATGTTAGATCCTCAGGACATAGAAGCTTCACTTTAATTATTGTCTACCTATTGAAAAATATTTGAGGTATTTTGCTTCATAGTGAAAATAATATTACTGTCATTTTAAGACCAGATAGAAAAAGATAAATTTTATTGGTTTTGTAAAGGTAAACAAAGTGAAAATCCAAGGATGTGTAGAACATTGGTACAAATGATATAAAAGTTGAAAATGGGGACTGTGATAATCAGTCCTATGCCAGAAGACATATCATAAGTCAGGCAGGGAGTGTGGGTAAGATACTCTTCTTTGTAGAGCACCAGATCTTACTGTGTTAGAAGCTGTAATTATGTTTGTTGTGTGAGAGTGACAATGGCATTCCACTGAGTCTGGAGCACTGATGGGTGTCAAAAAGATCTTGTGCAAGCAATTTAAAAAAAATCCAAACAATAGCTGAAAATAGACAAGTCACAAACTCTATCCTTAGTCACAAAATCTCTGAGAAATCTCCTCTGTCCTTTTGTCTCAGTAAATCCTGATGTTTTATTAACTCCAATGGCATCCAATTTTGTCTTATGAGGGACTTTACAGATAGATTTGCATGTATGAAGAGTCATCATCATCTACCACTGCCCTCCCATGCCCCCCTCTGTGGATTATAAGAAACTTTTTGGTGTAGGAGAGGGGAGGGGCATATTATCTTTGTCTTTGGACTGAGAGACCCTACTCCTAAGAGTTCCCATACGTTCTGAGTGGTGTGAGCTCCAAGGATGTTTCCTTTCGTGACTACAGGAATATAGTCCTTGGAGAAGGTTCACCATCTACTAGAAATAAATTCTGTTTATGAACATAAGATAATTTGCTTTGCTCAGTATCCCAGTCATGATCTCCCTTTGCTCAGCATGGCTTACCTACTCTGTCATGAACCTGAGGAGGATATAGGTTTTCTATGTTGAAAATTCTCAGGCACTGGGCTATCACAAAGCTTTTCACTTCTTAGAGTCTCATGTTAGGATCTCTTAGCAAGATTGCGAGTAGGGAGAAATAAACCTTTTATGTAAGTTGGTATGATAGCATTGTCACCAGAAACAAGTCCCAGATATATTCATGATATGCTTAATTTACTCCTTTTTCTCTCTCTCTCTCTCTCCCTTCCTTCCTTCCTTTCTCTCTCCCTTCCTTCTTTTCTTACTTTCTTTCTTCCTTCCCTCCCTCCCTCCCTCCTTCTCTCCTTCCTTTCTTTCTATCTTTCTTCCTTCCTTTCTTTCTTTCTCTCTCTCTCTCTATCTCTCTCTCTCTCTTTCTTTCTATCTTTCTTTCTTTTTATTTTTCCTCCATGGTTTTCAATGGGGCTTGATGCCTGCACCACCAGACTCCTGGTCTTGGCAACCATATATTACTTTTTTTTTTTTTTTGCTGTTATTGCTGTTAATGTTGTATATAGCACAGAGAGAAATTAAAAGAGAAGAGAAATATAGAGAGGGGGAGAGAAAGATAGACATCTGCAGACTTGCTTCTCTGCTTGTGAAGCGACCCACCTGCAGGAGAGAGCCTCATGGCTGGATCCGGGATCCTTGTGAGGGCCCATGTGCTTCATACTATGTGTAGTAAATCCATTTTGCCACCACCTATCCACCTCTCAGTTTCCTTTAAACTTGCAGAAACTGAACAACTTTTGCATGCTTTGAGGTATAAGTACATAGTGGTTATCAGATATCCTGATCTGACTATTGGAAATAAATGTATCACTTACCATGCACAATAGCATCAGGGTGCAGTAGAATCATGGTTTTGTGATACCAGAATCCACTTGGCACAGCTGCCAAATAATTAAATTAGGAAATTGTATATATCCCAAACTAAATCAGAGTGCATACTACTGGCAAGTACATTGCCATGTTCTGGCCTAAGGTTCATCTAAGCATGCCTCATGATTTCTTCACAACACCAGGGGATGATCAGTTCTCCTGAACTTCTTCTGCTTGATGCTTCCAGTATTCTGGGGCATTAATCATAGTATATGTGCCCTCAAACCAATGCACTACCCCATGACTGCAAACTTCTCAATTCTGAGGGCGTCCATAGGGAAGGACTGTTCTGCCCATTAGAGAAGAACCACAGCAGAGCGTATGTTACCTCAGATTTTGGACACAAGAGGACAAGTTCTCATGAGTGCCTGTCACAACTCTGATATCAATGCTGATCTATGATCTATATGAGATACATCTCATATAGCACTGAAATGATTAAGGGAGACATGGAGAGATCACACCAGAGAAGTGAGATTCGAACATAAATGTGGCCCTGAAGTCATGAAAAGGAGGAAAAGTACTTCTGTTTGTGCTCTTAATAGAGGACATGCAGCTTCCTGGGCCAGTGGGGGGTGGGAGTGGGTGGGAGGGATGGGTCACAGTCTTTTGGTGGTGGTAATGGTGTTTATGTACATTCCTAGCAAAATGTAGACATATAAATCAGTAGTTAATTAATATGAGAGGGGGAAAATCAGTTGTATGTCTCAAAGTTTTTCAAAACACAAACTGAATCTTTTTAATATATAGGCTGTGTATTTGATATGCGGACTCTCTCAAAAGCCTAGACCTGCCCCGACCAGCAGGGCGGTGAACAGGGGCTAGGAACCCAATGAGACCTGAAATGATAGGGACACGAGACACGAAGAATGACAGCAAGACAGGTTTCTGATCAAGCTGCAAAATTTTATTGTGAACACAGGCATTATAAGGCTTTGGGGAAGGAGAGGGAATGCTGGAGGAGGGGGGAGGGGGAGCAAACTTCAAAGGGGAATGTTCCTTGCAACAAATGGCGGGAACCAAACTGTGTGTTGACTCACTTGTGTTGCCTTACTTTATTACTGATAAATGGTTTACCTAAGGGGAAAGGGCCTGCCCAGGGGGGGAATTAACACTTGTCTTGAGGGGTTCCATTGTCTCAAAACTTATCATCTCTCGAGCAGAGAAATGGCTCCTGGCATAGACCAAGTAGATTAGAAGCATCCAATAGCACAGCTATATACAAGATACTGGATACTGTACAGCAAACCATAACAAAAGGACTTTTCAAAGTTAACCCAATTAACAAATAATGTGATGATAACATTAACTATCGATTGTCTTTTTGAACCCTAAGACAGCAGGAACCTCACATCTCCACTATAGAGCCCCTACTTCCCCCAGTCCTGGAACCCTTGGATAGGGCCCACTTTCCCGTATGCGTCTCCCAATCCATACCAAATAATATTGCATCCGCTGATCACAACCTAACCAACGCAAGGATTGCCACCTCAACATGCTTCACCTCAGACTGTGTCCAGAGACTTCAGGTGTGGAATGACAACCCTTCAGCTTCATTACTCGGGTGAGACCTTTCCTTTTATAGTACACTCTAATTTCATCTCAGGTGGTTCTCTTTCTAACAAAGTCCCATAACCTAGATATACACCAGTTTCTGTGAGAGAGAGCTTATGTTCACACGTATCCATAAACTACTGCAAAATATATACCTGACAGCAGAAGTACACTAGAGTAGGCAGTGAGTACCTCCCTAACACTTCCTCTCCACTATTCCAAGCTTTGGGATCCATGATTGCTCAACAATTTGTTTGGCTTCGTATGTTAACTCTCTTTTCAATCACCAGGTTCCAGATGCCACCAGGATGCTGGCCAGGCTTCCCTGGATTGAAGACCCCACCAATGTGTCCTGGAGCTCAGCTTCCCCAGAGACACACCTTACTAGGGAAAGAGAGAGGCAGACTGGGAGTATGGACCGACCAGTCAATGCCCATGTTCAGTGGGTAAGCAATTACAGAAGCCAGACCTTCTACCTTCTGCAACCCTCAATGACCCTGGGCCCATGCTCCCAGAGGGATAGAGAATGGGAAAGCTATCATGGGAGGGGGTGGGTTATGGAGATTGGGTGGTGGGAATTGTGAGGAGTTGTCCCCCTCCTACCTTATGGTTTTGTTCATTAATACTTTCATAAATAAAAAATAAAAAATAAAATAAAATAAAATAAAAAAGAACATAAATGTGGCCCTGAAATCATGAAAAGGAGGAAAAGTACTTCTGTGTGTGCTCTTAATAGAGGACAATGGACACAGCAGTGTAAAGGTATCTAGTATCTAGGATGGGTACTTTGCACTGTGCCACACTATAGATCACGGGCCTTCATGTCTTGAACACTAGGAAGCACTAGAGGACTCTTTCTGGATCAGATTGTCAGACTGATGAAAACAGAGAGCACCACCTGACCTGCCTGCCTGCTGCCCAGTGCTCATGACCCACAGCTGTGAATGAAGCATTCGCTGGGGACACACACACCCATGCCCTATTCACACTGAAGGAGAAGAAGCTGACTTAGGAGCTTGTGAAGAATCAAACAGGTAGATCTTATTTGCATTAAAGTTCCCTCCCTCTCTGGGAATATAAACAGGAGAAAGGAGAGACAGAGGAGGGAGCTCTAATTCTTTTGGGGCATCTGAAGCAAGTTCTCAATGCAGATGTCCATCATGGCTTGGTCCTGTCTCCTCTTAACACTGTTTATTCAGTGCAGAGGTAAATAGTGATGGGGATAGAAGAAATGGTCCTGAAAGATGCATTTAGATCTGCTTCCTCTGCTTTGTTATAAATATTTGTAATGTATTATAAATGTTATTAAAATTAGAATAATTCATTTTGTGTCTCTTTTATAGGATCCTGGTCCCAGTCTGTGGTGACTCAGCCATCCTCAGTGTCCAGGAACCTGGGGCAGAGCATCACCATCTCCTGCACTGGAAACAGCAACAACATAGGGCATAGTACTGCAGGAAAATATGTAGAATGGTACCAACAGTTCCCAGGAATGGCCCCTAGAATCCTCATATACCAAACTACCAAGCGATATTCTGGGGTCCCTGATCGCTTTCCTGGCTCCAAGTCTGGCAACACAGCCTCCTTGACCATCACAGGGCTCCAGTCTGAGGATGAGGCTGATTATTATTGCTTTGTTGGGGATGTTAGTCTCAGTGATCACACAGTGCTCCAGGCCAGTGGGGAAGTGAAACAAAAACTACTTGTTACCCTGGTAATGACTAAATCTGTAGCTTTTTACTCTAAGCTGTGTATTGATTCTTCCTTAGAGATGTATCATGTGTCATAACAGACTCATTGATGTCTCCAAAATTGTGTGAAATTTTTGGCATGTTTTTTCTCCAATATATATGTATTAATCTATTTGGTATTTATTTGTTTATTTCTCTCAAGAGTTATTGCTGGGCTCAGTACTGGTGCTATGAATACACTGCTCCTAGGGGCCCTTTCTTAGTCTTCTATTTTATTTCTATTATATTTGAAAGTCCAATGAGAAAGTGAGAGGGTTGGGGAGATAGAGTTGGAGAAATAAAGATAGACACCTGCAGACCTGATTCAAGGTTTGGAGCCAGAGGTTGAACTAACCCTTCCATTTGGTGTTAAGTGCACTTAACTGGATTTGCCACCACCTAGCACTCTCCCCAATATCTAGATGGCCAGTACTTTTATTTTTCTTAATTAAGACTGATAGGTATAGAGTTCACATTGTGTTTCAGTTCTAAGAGGAATGTATTTGCCTACTTTGAATTCCATAAATGAGACCACCGCCTTGTATCATCGTTTTTTTTCCTTTAATGAAATGGACACACAGAATATTTTTTTCACATCATTTTAATTTTATTTAAAAATTTAGTTATAGAGTAAATTTATTAATAAGATCATAGGATAAGAGGGGTACAATTCCACTCAATTCCCATCACCAGAACCTCGTATCCCAATCCACCTAAAATAGACCTACTAGTTTCATCTGCAATATTCTTGATTTTATGTTCACAATTATCCATAAGTTTGTTCTGCTTTATATCTTAAACTTTTTAATTTTTATTTACGTTTTCCCGTTTTGTTGCCCTTGTTTTCTATTGTTTCAGTTATTATTATTGTTGTTATTGATGTAGTTGTTAGTTAGGACAGAAAAAATGGAGAGAGGAGGGGAAGACACAGAGGGGGGAGAGATAGATAGACACCTGCAGACCTGCTCCATCAGCTGTGAAGCAACTTCCTTGTAGGTGGGGAGCGAGGAGCTCAAATGTACCATGTGACTTAACCCACTGCTGTACTGCCCACATCCCTATATCTCAACTCCTTTCAGTCAGGATGCATTCGGAATCATTGCACTCATCGAACATGGCCTAGAATGGTAAACTGTGAGCATAGATATTGAGACAGGATATTTATTACCTGATTATTTTATACCTTTAAGGATTACTTGAAATGTGTGCCTGCAGTCCCTCCTAGTACATTACAAACATGGGCCATACTCAGTGCTCACCTTCAAGAGCATCCATCTAGACCTCAATTAGTAGTAATCAAACTGGGTTACTTTGAGGTTTCACTTACTTTGTTGGTTGCTATTTTTGTTTCTCTTATTGTTTTTCAGTGAAGTGTTGTTTCTTAGCCACTCCAACCAATATTTTTCATATAATTACTTTAAAATTTATTTACATATTTATTATTTGATAATAATAATTGTCAAACATTTTAGAAGACACAGAGTAAAAATGAGAGGGGCAGCGAGAGATAAGGAGAGAGACTCAGAGACAGTTGCAGTCTTTCTTCACCACTCATGAAGCTTTCCTCCGGCAGGGACTCAAACCTGGGTCCTTGCACATAGTAACATGTCCACTCAAATAGGTGTGCCACTACCTGAGTCATAATTACTTTTATGACTCATTTTTCCTGTGAGATTATAATGCTTCCAGGTAGAACAGGGATATTCCCCATGATTACTTCTCTAAGTTCTCATTCACTTCTTCATCTTAATATGACATTGACAGATAGATAAATGATAGAATATTGAATGTGAAAATAAAAATGATAAAAAGGGGTTAAACAAATGTTATGTTTACTTATAAATATCACCATGAAAAGTAAGCAAGAGAAAAAGTCTAGTTAAGAGACATAGTGGAAGCTATGAGTCAGCTAACTATTTGAACCACCAGACATTTGCTCCAGGTCCTTGCTTATATAGCCTCATGTAACCACAATCCCTTGTGAGTTTGTATAAGTTCTCATGGACATGTGTCCTCAGAAAGCATGTCACATCTTGGTGCCTCATCTTAGAAAATTTCTGCACATTAGCTACTAGGAAAAACAAACCTTTATTGAAACTGAGTAAGACAGCATTGTCATCAGAAGCAACTTCCAGATATATACACTCAATTTTCTTTAAACTTGGAGAAACTGCAGGCTTGTAGCTTGCCTTGAGGTATAAGTGCCTGATAGTGCTGAGAGATCCTGGTTTGAGTATTGGAAACACTTGAGGGGTACAAATCCCCAAAACTTCTGTGTGTAGCAGGATCATATTCAGGACTCTGGTATAAACAATCATGATTTACAACATCATCATAACACCAGGACGTGATCTGTTGCCGTAGTACTCTGCTTCTTAAAGCTACACCCCCTTTGTTACCTTAAGCATAATAATGAGAATTTAGACAAGCAATTACATCATAGGTAATATTCCTGTTTTACTTGGAAATATTATGTTCTCATGGGAACCTATGGTTATGTATTATAGATGTTATTATGCTTAGAACTTTTAATTTTGTGTTTTCCTTTATAGGATTCTGGGCCCAGTCTGTGGGGACTCAACCATCCTCAGTGTCTGGGAGCTTGGGACAGAAGTTTACTATCACCTGCTATGGAGACAGCAACAACACAGGGCATATTAAGGAAGGAAAATATGTACAATGGTACCAACAATTCCCAGGAATGGCCCCCAGGCTTCTTATATATGATATTACCACATTCTTTCCCAATATCTATTTAGATGCTTTTAGACTTACGTTCTTTCCCAATATCTATTTTGATGTCAGTTATGCTGTGATATTTTTTAATTAAAACCATAATGTGTCCAGTACACATTTGGCGACAGTACTAAGATGAGTGTATTTGGCTAATTGGATTCCATCAATGAGACCACAGTTTTACCATTTTCTTATTTTTTTCTAACAATATTAAAACAGAGATCATTCGTGGTGGGGAATCTGTCAGTACTGCATAGTACTGTGAACAGCATTTTACATCACAAGACAATATAGAGATAGATAAAACAGAAGAAGATGAAGTACTAGAAATCAAAGTGTGTCTGAATCTACATAGTAAATAGAGAGGCCCAGTAAAAGGAGTGTGAAAAAATTGATCTATCATTATACTTGTATTCTGTTTTTTGGGTTCCTGCTTGCCAAGAAGCCATTCATTCTACTCATTTATTAAATTCAGGAGTGAATGTGATTAGTAAGCAGCCAGACCTAATTGTCTCCCATCAATTAGGGGAGAATTTTGTCCTCCAGGGCCTCACAAGTAGTTTTTTTTTTTTTTAATAGAAGCAGACCTGGGGAATTTTCTCACATGAAGGGCCAGCAAATTATCATGGTCATGAATTAGACACAGTAAATACTGTTCAGGTTACAAACATTGGGTTGTGATCTCAGAATACGTAAGGTTACTATTCAGATGACATAAGTGCCTTCAGAATATATAAATGTTGTTTGAATCAGAGACCATTTATTCAAGGATATGAAAAAATCATATAAAGTTCATTAAGTACACTAGTGTTGAAATATCAATAAGAAAAAATTGAAAAGTTCTATTTGAAATTGCTCAAATATATTATGTACAAAGGAATGGGATGGGGATACGGAGTTCTGTGGTAGGAATTGTGCGGAGTTGTACCCCTCTTATCCTTTGGTTTTTATCAGTGTTTCCTTTTTTTCAATTAGGAAGCTACTTTCTGTTCTAATCCAAATTTATAGCCCCCCTTTCTTATGTATAAAAAGGAAACATTGACAAAACCACAATTCCCACCACCAGAACTCTGTATCCCATCCCCTCCCTTGATAGCTTTCCTATTCTTTACCCTTCTGGGAGTATGCACCCAAGGTCTTGTGGAATGCAGAAGGTTGAAGGTCTGGCTTCTGTAATTGATGAACATGGGCAATGACAGGTTTATCCATACGCCCAGCCTGTCTCTCTCTTTCCCTAGTGGGGTGGGGTTCTGAGGAATTGGAGCTCCAGTACACATTGGTGGGGTTGTCTGTCCAGGGATGTCTGGTTGGCATAATACTGGCATCTGGAACCTGGTGGCTGAAAAGAGAGTTAAGATATAAAGCCAAACAAGTTTCTGACTAATCATGAACCTAATGGCTGGAGGAGTGAAGATGAAGAGTGTGGGGAGGTGGCACAGGTCTCTGATTTGTAGATAGTTAGTGGGCATATTTTAGTTATATTCCAAAGGGCCTGTAACTTAGTTCTTCTGAGTTGCAAATGAATCCAAACATAATATTAAATTCCACATAATACATTAGAGAATAAATCAACAACTCACTATTTGATATGGTTCTAAGAACTGAAATGTATTTAAAAATTCACTTTTTTTTACAGTTGTAACTGAATCACAGATATATGTATAGTTCAAACTGAATATACTTACTGAGTTAACACTGGAATTATCCAGAGTAAGGCATCTGTTGGAAAGAAGCAGAACTGCTGCAAAGATAATGGATTCTGTTTTTATTTCAGCTTGGAGTTCTATTGTAACCATGTTGTATATTGTTAGTAGGATCAAAAAATGTGCAATGGTTTGTCCCAGTTTATAGTGATCATTAGAATAAAGTATATCTCACACTTTCAGACACAGCAGATGAGGACAACTGATAAATATACATATGTTGAGAAGCTGCATGTGAGAAAATGCTCACAGATATTGGGGGCCCAGAGGAAGCTTCACTGGGTTATGCACACCTGGTACCTAGCACAAGGACTGACCTAAGATTTGAGCCCTGGCTCCCCACCTGCCGGGAGTCACTTAGCAAGCTGTGAAGCAGGTTTGCTGGTGTCTATCTTTCTCTCCCCTTCTCTCTCTTCCCCCTTCTCAATTTCTCTCTGTCCTATCCAACAACAACAAGGGCACAAAATGCAAAAACTGGCCTCCAGGAGCAATTGATTCATAGTCTAGCAAACCCCAGAGATAGCCTTAGAGGAAAAAAATAATCACAGATATTGAGTAAAGAAGTCAAAAGTTATGTGCAGATACAATTCAGTGTTAGTTGACTGAATTTCAGGGAGCACTGCACTTGAGGATAGAGAAGATAGTTGTTGGCTGACAACATACTAAAATCATAAACCATAATTTATCTTCTACTACTGATGGTTTCAATTTCAAATATTTTTTGGTATCTGAGAACAAATATTCATCAAGAAAGTATGATGTAATTTTCAAGTTATTTGTCCATCAGAGATGGTTCTAAAGAGAAATTATTACATGTAGGAGCTCTAAAGCAGGTTAAAATAACTGCATCTAACAAGTGCCATGACATAAGTTACACAGCTGAAAAAAATCTTAGGATGAATGAATGTCAGAAGGTGAGAAATGCTTTACAATCACTGAAAATACTGTTCCTTTGGGAGTATGTGGTTCAGATCTTTGGTGGTGGCTGTGGTATAGAATTATACTATATGATCATCTAATATTTTAAACCAATATTAATCACAAATAACATATATTGGAGAAAATATATGCATTTGGAATGATTGCCCTCATTGAATAAGGCACAGAATGATGAACTATAATCATAGGATTTGAAATGAATTGTTGATTAATGTTTCACATCCTTAAGGATTACTTGAAATTTGTGTTAGCACATGTGCCTGAATTCTTTCCTAGTACATATAAAACATGGGCCATACTCTGTGCTCATATTCCTGTGCACCCACATATATCAGATGTACTAGCAATTAAACTGGGTTACTTTTGAAGTTTTACTTGCTTTGTTGGTTATTATTATTATCCTTCGGTTGTTTTTTTTTACAACTTCTTTTGCTAACCATCCAAATCAAAATTATACATATAATTAATTTTTATTACTCATTTCTCCATAAGTATATAATGCTTCAAGTAAAATAGGTATATTACCAGTGATCTCATCTCTGAGTTCTCATATACAAAATTATCTTCATCTGGAATTGGCAGATAGTTGAAAGACAGAAAGAAAAATAGTATGAAGATAGTGGTGAGGGTATGGGGACTTAAATGTAAGTCTGTGAATGCCTGGAAACATTTCTTACTGGGGAGAGATCTGCCTTACATAAGATTAGGAAGTCCTCCTAGTGCAAGCTCAGAAAAGATTAGCCCAGCTTCCTTAAAGTCCTAGGATTGATGAAAGTGAGTAAGTGAGGACATATTGGGTGCTGGGGAAAGAATGGTGTATCCCCAGGACATAGAAGCTTCACTTTAATTATTTTCTACCTATTGAGAAATATTTGAGGCATTCTGCTTCATAATGAAAATAACATTACTGTCATTTGAAGACCAGATAAAAAAAGAGTAATTTTGTTGGTTTTGTAAAGGTAAACAAAGTGAAAATCCAAGGATGTGTAGGTCATTGGTACAAATGATAGAAAAGTTGAAAATGTGGACTGTGATAGTCAGTCCTATGCCAGGAGACATATCATAAATCAGGCAGGGAGTGTGGGTAAGATACTCTTCCTGCTGTAGAGCACCAGATCTTACTGTGTTAGAAGCTGTAATTATGTTTGTTGTGTGAGAGTGACAGTGGCATTCCACTGAGTCTGGAGCACTGATTGGTGTCAAGAAGATCTTGTGAAAAGCAATTAAAAAAAACCCCACAAAAGTGTAGCTGAAAATAAACAAGTCACTAACTCTATCCTAAGTCACAAAAGCTCTGAGAAATCTCCTTTGTCCTTTCGTCTCAGTAAATCCTGATGTTTTATAAACTCCAATGGCATCCAATCTTGTCTTATGAGGGACTTCACAGATAGATTTGCATGTATGAAGAATCATCATCATCTACCAGAGCCCTCCCACGCCCCCTCTGTGGATTATAGGAAACTTTGGTGTAGGAGTGGGGAGGGGCACATTATCTGTGTCTTTGGGCTGAGAGACCCTACTCCTACGAGTTCCCATATGTTCTGAGTGGTGTGAGCTCCAAGGATGTTTCCTTTCGTGACTACAGGAATATAGTCCTCAGAGAAGGTTCACCATCTACTAGAAATAGATTCTGTTTGTGAACATAAGATAATTTGCTTTGCTCAGTATCCCAGTCATGATCTCTCTTTGCTCAACATGGCTTACCTACTCTGTCTGGCATCATAAAGGATTCATGAACCTGATAGGGAGATAGGTAGGCATTCTGTGTTGAAAATTCTCATGCACTTGGCTATCACAAGGCTTCTCACCTCTTAGAGTCTCATGTTAGGATCTCTTAGCAAGATTGCGAGTAGGGAGAAATAAACCTTTTATGTAAGTGGGTATGATGGCATTGTCACCAGAAACAAGTCCCAGATATATTCATGATATGCTCAATTTACTCCTCTCTCTCTCTCTCTCTCTTTTTCTTTCTTTCTTTTTATTTTTCCTCCATGGTTAAATGGGGCTTGGTGCCTGCACCACCAGATTACTGGTCTTCGCAGCCACATTTTCCCTTTTGTTTTAATGTTTTTGCTGTTAATATTGTATATAGAACAGAGAGAAATTGAAAGAGAAGAGAAATAAAGAGGGGGAGAGAGAAAGATAGACACCTGCAGACTTGTTCTCCAGTTGTGAAGCGACCCAACTGCTGGAGGGCCTGGGTTCTGGATCCGGGATCCCTGTGTGGGTCCATGTGCTTCATACTATGTGTAATAAACCCATTGTGCCATCACCTATCCCCCTCTCAGTTTCCTTTAAACTTTCAGAGACTGAAGAACTTTTGCATGCCTTGAGGTATAAGTACATAGTGGTTATCAGATATCCTGGTCTGACTACTGGGAAAAAAAAGTATCACTTAAAATGCAGAATAGCTTCTGGGTGCAGTAGAATTATGGGTTTATGACACCAGGATCCACTTGGCACACCTGCCAAATATTAAAATCGGAAAGACTGGGAAAATGTATATACACCAAACTAAGACAGAGTGCATACTAATGGTAAGTATATTGCCATGCTCTGCCCTAAGGTTCATCTAAGCATGCCTCATTATTTTATCACAACACCTGGGGATGATCTGTTGCCCTGAACTACTTCTGCTTGGTGCTTCCATCATTCTGTGGCATTAATCATAATAATATGTGCCCTCAAGCCAATGCGCGGTATACCGCATGACTGCAAACTTCTCAATTCTGAGGGGTCCACAGGGAAGGACAGTTCTGCCCATGAGAGAAGAACCACAGCAGAGAGTCCTTTATCTCATATTGTAGACACAAGAGGACAGGTTCTCATGAGTGCCTGTCACAACTCTGATATCAGTCCTGATCAAAGATCTATATGAGATACATCTCATGTAGTACTGAATTGTTAAGGGAAACATGGAGAGATCACACCAGAGAAGTGAGATTCGAACATAAATGTGGCCCTGAAATCATGAAAAGGAGGAAAAGTACTTCTGTGTGTGCTCTTAATAGAGGACAATGCAAACAGCAGTGTGAAGGTATCTAGTATCTGGGATGGGTACTTTGCACTATGCCACACTATAGATCATGGACCTTCATGTCCTGAACACTAGGAGGCACTAGAGGACTCTTTCTGGATCAGATTGTCAGACTGATGAAAACAGAGAGCACCACCTGACCTGCATGCCGGCTGCCCACTGATCATGACCCACAGCTGTGAATGATACATCCCCTTGGCATGTACACTCCTATGCCCCCTACAAACTGAGGAGTGGAACCTGATTTAGGAACTAGTGAAGAATCAAACAGGAGTTCTTATTTGCATGAAAGATCCCTCCCTCTCTGAGAATATAAACAGGAGAATGGAGAGACAGAGGAGGGAGCTCTAATTCTTTGGGGGCATCAGAAGCAAGTTCTCAATGCAGATGTCCATCATGGCTTGGTCCTATCTCCTCTTAACACTCTTTATTCAGTGCAGAGGTAAATAGTGACGGGGATAGAAGAAATGGTCCTGGGAAGATGCACTGAGATCTGCCTCATCTGCTTTATTAACAATATTAATTAATATTATAAGTGCTATTAAAATTAGAGCATTTCAATTTGTGTCTTTTTTATAGGATCCTGGGCCCATTCTGTCATTACTCAGCCATCCTCAGTCTCCAGGAACCTTGGGCAGAGCATCACCATCTCCTGCACTGGGAATAGCAACAACATAGGGCATAGTACTGAGGGAAAATATGTACAATGGTACCAACAGTTCCCAGGAATGGCCCCTAGAATCCTCATATACCAAACTACCAAGCGATATTCTGGGGTCCCTGATCGCTTCTCTGGCTCCAGTTCTGGCAACCCAGCCTCCTTGACCATCACAGGGCTCTAGTATGAGGATGAGGCTGATTATTATTGCTCTGGGATGTTAGTCTCAATGCTGACACAGTGCTCCAGGCCAGTGGGGAAGTGAGACAAAAAACTACTTGTTACCCCAGTGATAACTAAATCTGTAGCTATATAGAAATGAAGAATGAATTAGAAATGAAGCAGGAATCAGAACAAACTCATTGATCTCTCCAAAACAGTGTCAATATTTTATTCTTTTTTAAAAATTTTATTTATTTTCCCTTTTATTGCTCTTGTTGTTGTTGTTATTATTGTTGTTATTGATGTCATTGTCGTTAGACAGGACAGAGAAAAATGGAGAGAGGAGGGGAAGACAGACAGGGACAGCAAGATAGGCACCTACAGACCTGCTTCACTGCCTTTGGAGCGACTCCCCTGCCGGTGGGGAGCCAGGGGCACAAACTGGGATCTTTATGCAGGTCCTTAAGCTTTGTGCCAGTACGTTTAACCCACTGGCTACCGCCCAACTCCCGTGAATAATTTTTCATGTTTGTTCACCAATATCTTTTCATATATTTACTATCTATTTGTTTATTGCCTTCCAGATTTATTCCTGGGACTCAGTTCGACACTTTGAATCCACTGCTCTCAGGGATCATTTTTTCTTTTTTGCTTTTCTTTCTCTTAATTTGACAGGAGAATGAGCACTTCAGAGGGGACAGGAGATATAATGGGAGAAAGAGGAACACCTGCAGATTTGATTCACCACTAGTGATGCAATTCTGTGCAGGGTAGTTGGGGCTCAAACTGGTCATTTGGAAATATGTGCCCTTATCTGGGAGTGCCACTGCCCAGCCCCCTCCCCAATACCTAGTTTTAAACAGATATATGTGGAGTGCACATCTGGTGACAGTTATAAGAGGAATGTATTTGTCTACTTTGTTTACATAAATGAGAACACAGTCTTACCTCTTTATTTCCCAATAGAAACGAATGCAGGACCTTCTTATGGGTAGTGCTTATCAGTGTTTCATAATAATTAGAACAAGTTTTTAAATCACAGGACAACTTAAATCTATAAAAAGTAAGAGGATACAGTACTAGAATTCAAAATGTATCTGAATGCACATAAAAAATGCAAAATCCACACTAAAGTGAATGTGAAAATGGATGAGTGGATACAGTACTCTACCTAGGGAAAAAGACAAAAGCAGCGAGTCTTTTTCTAATGTCTACATTTTGTAGTAAAAACTATCAGAGACGATTTAGGTTACCACCACTGAATTCTGAAATCAGCCTATTTATTTATTTATTTATTTATTTATTTTTATCAGAGCACAGCTCACATCTAGTTATAGTGATACTACTGATTGAGCTTTTTTTTTTTTTTTTTTGCCTTCAGGGTTATTGCTAGGGCTCAGTGCCTGCACTATAAATCCACTACTCCTGGAGGCCATTTTTTTCCATTTTTGATGCCCTTGTTATTATTGTTATTGTTGTTGGGAAGGACAGAGAGAAATTGATAGAAGAGGGGAAGGCAGAGAAGGAGAAAGATAGAACCTGCATTCCCATGTCACAGCTTGTGAAGTGACCCCTGAAGATGGAAAGCCAGGGTTCCTAGGGGATCCTTAAGCTGGTAGCTGCACTTGGCACCATGGGCACTTATCCCTCTGTGCCTCTGAGTTGTCTTTGTATATATAAACAAATTCATGTGAATGTGAGCAATAAAGAGCCAGGAGTGACCAGGAATGATTATTTCTATCAATCAGGGTAGACTCTTGGCCTGCAGGGGCTCACAAGCAAACCAGGTGCCCAAGAATAGATGAATGTCTGAGAAAGTTGAAGTGCCTATACATAACAAAATACTATGCAGCTATTAAGAACAATGAACCCACCTTCTCTGACCATCTTGGATGGAGCTAGAAGGAATTATGTTAAGTGAGCTAAATCAGAAAGACAAAGATGAGTATGGGGTGATCCCACTTATAAATAGAAATTGAAAAAGAAGAACAGAAAGGAAAACTCAAAGCAAGATCTGACTGAGTTTGGAGTATGGCACCAAAGTAAAAATCTCTGGGTGGAGGGTGAGGGTAGATATTCAGCTTTACTGGAGTCGGGAGAGGGACAAAGACTTTTGGTGGTGGGAATGGTGCTAATATACACTCCTACTAACATATTCTCATAAATCACTGCTTAATTAATATGAGAGGGGAAATGAATTGAGTGTCTCAAACTTTTGGATGCATAGACCACATAGCTCTGAGTACATGTTCCTTCAATCTAAGCACTTATGGCTTCAAATTGGTAATCAGATTAAATTTCAACTTTTTTGTGAAGTATTTTATTTATTTTATTTTTGACAGAGATGCAAAAAGTGAAAGACAGAGAGAAACACCAGAGCACTGCTCAGCTCCGGTTATGGTGGATCAAGGGATTGAACTTGGGACTTCAGAGCCTCAGGCATGACAGTCTCTTTGCATAACCACTATGCTATCTACCCCCACCCTGGCTCAAATTGTTAATACATTTCCAATATGACTTGTTCTTTGAAATATTAAATCTACTAAAAGCTTAGCCTATGGAGAACAGATGCAACTGGTGGCATTACTTTATAAGATACAGCTATATGTAAATAGCATTGAAGGACATAAATTATGGTGAGGTTTGGTATGATACAGCAAATCCTAATAATGGAATTTTCAATGTTAACCCAATTTCCACATAAATTGATCATAGCAATAACTAGCTATTGCCTTCTCAAACCTTAAGACAGAGGGAACCTTCCCGTTTCTCTATGAAGCCCATATTTCTCCCAGTCCTGAACTTCTAGGATGGGGCTCACTTTCCTGTAGCCTTCTCCTAATTCATACCACTTGATACTGCAAACCACTTGGATCTGCTGATCCCAACCTAATTAGTGCAGCCAGTACCACCTCAGCATGCTTCACTTGGACTGTGTCCAGAGATTTCAGGTGTGGAATGTCAACTCTTCAGCTTTACTATTCTGGTGAGACCATTCCTATCTCATAGGACTCCTTAATTCAATTTTGGGTGGTGCACTTCTTTAAAAAAAAACAAAAAAAACCCCTCAAAACCTAGATATAGAGCGGGATCCATGAGGTATGACATATTTACATAAGTTAGGGGAAAATATAAACCTTTTAAAAAATATTTATTTTATTTATTTATTCCCTTTTGTTTCCCTTGTTGTTTTATTGTTGTAGTTATTATTGTTTTTGTCGTTGTTGGATAGGATAGAGAGAAATGGAGAGAGGAGGGGAAGACAGAGAGGAGGAGAGAAAGATAGACACCTGCAGACCTGTTTCAGCGCCTGTGAAGCGACTCCCCTGCAGGTGGGGAGCCGGGATTCGAACCGGGATCCTTACGCGGGTCCTTGTGCTTTGTGCCACCTGCGCTTAACCCGCTGCGCTACAGCCCGACTCCTGAAAATATAAACCTTAAAGCAAAAGTGCACAATAGTTTGCAGTGAGTCAATAAATGAAGCAAACAAGTAGAAAGACCTAAAACGATACCATAAAGTACTTAATCTCTCTTATATCTTAACGCTTTTCAGCACTAAGTTGCAGATGTTACCATGATGCCAACCTGACTTCCCTGGGCAGAAGATCTCACCAGTATGTCCTGGAACCTTACCCTTCTAGAGCTCTGCCCAATTACAGAAAGATAGAGACAGGGGCATAGTATAGATCAATATGTCAATGCCCATGTCAAGCCAGGAAGCAATTATAAGAGCCTGGCCTCCTACCATCTATACTCATAATGATTTTGGGTCCATACTCAAAGAGGGATAAAGAATAGGAAAACTTCCAATGGAGGGAATGAGATGTGAAAATCTGGTGGTAGGAACTGTATGGAATTGTACCCCTCTTATCCAACAGACTTGTTGATCATTATTAAATGAGGGACACACAGTTTACATAGGCACCTGTGCTTATGGGCCCCAGATCAAATTGATGGGGTTTGAAGTTAACAATATTTATATACTTTTCCCATATTTGGGAGCTACTCTCTTCCCTGATCCAGCTTTCTTGTCCTTTTTCCAGCTATGACACCATCTCCCCAGAAATTACCTTGGGTCCACTTGCATGTTATCTGTCAGACTCAGGAAAAAACTGGAAAAGAAATTAGAGGAAAAATTGAGAGGAGTAGTCAGAGATAAGGAGAGAGACAGAGAGACACCTTCAGACCTGCTTCACCACTCATGAAGCTTTCCCCCTACAGATGGGAACCAGGGGCTGGATCTTGGGACCATGTGCATGTGCACTCAGTCAGGTGTGCCACCACCTAGCCCCTATTATTACTTTTATGGCTCATTTATTCCCATGAAAACATAATGCTTCTAGGTAAAACTGGGATATTTTTTATTTTTAAATAATTCTTATTTATAAAATGGAAACACCAACAAGACCAGACAGTAAGAGCAGTATAGTTCCACACAATTTCCACCACCAGAACTCCTTATCAAATCCCTGCCTTGATAGCTTTCCTATTCTTTATCCCTCTGGGAGTATGACCCCAGGATCATTGTGGGGTGCAGAAAGTGGAAGTTCTGGCTTCTGCCACTGAACATGGGCTTTGACAGGTGGATCCATACTCCAAACCTGCCTCTCTCTTTGCCCAGTGGGGTAGAGCTCTGGGGATTTGGAGCTCTAGGACACACTGGTGGTGCTGTCTACCCAGAGAAGTCAGGTTGCCATTATGGTAGCTTCTGGACCCTGGTAACTGAAAAAAGGTTAAGATATAAAGCAGAACAAATAGTTTAATAATCATGAACCTAAAGCCTGGCATATTGCAGATGAAAATTTGTGGTCTACATTTTGGAAAAAGCTAGTAGGTCTGTTTCAGGTATATTCCAAAGGGCCCATGACTTTACTAGTTTTTGCCTGCACCTGACATCTAATATGCAGGTAGGCCTAAGTTCTTGTTTGGGAAGATGGTGCCATGGCTGGAAAAAGTGCTAGAAAGCTGTAAAAAATATTTTACAATGGTTATACTTACAAAGGTGTTGCAAATTTGTGGGAAATATGTGCATTTTATGCATACATCTCATGATGGTCCATGGTTGTATATCATCACTGTAAGATTTAAGATAAATAAATGAATAATACCATATTTGAAAAAAACAGGATATTATGCATCATTACTTCCTTAAGTCCTCATTTACTTTCTCATCTTACTATGGCATCTTAATCTATCATCGTGATGATAGATAGAAAGATGGAGATGGATATGGAAAATTACAAAAAGGGATTAAACAAATGAGATGTCTATTTATAAATATTGCCATGAAAAGTAAACAAGAGGAAAAGTATAGCTAAGGGAAATTCTGGAGGACATAGACCTTCAGCTAGCTATCTGAAACACCCAGGCATGTGCTCCAGGTCTTTGCTTATATAGTCCCTTGTAACGACAACCCCTTGTGAGTATGTGTAAATCTGGGATTTTATGGCTGATGTAAGCCATATCCTAATTGTGTCCTAAAGTACATTATTGACATTTTGAGCCTTGTTCCCAACAGGTGAAATTCTGTGTACTTACTTGAATGCCTGAGAACTATTTCTTATTGGGAAGGCATCTTGCAAACACAGGATGAGGGACTCATCAAAAAAGAATAGCCTGGCTTGTGTAAGTTCCCAAGCTTCATGGAAATAAAGTAAGTGTACAGGGGTAGTTGGTGGGTACTGGGCAGGGGTAGATAGCATAATGGTTATGCAAAGAGATTCTCAAGCCTTAGGCTCCAAAGTCCCAGGTTTAGTCCTCTGCACCACTTTAAGCCAGAGCTGATCAGTGCTCTGGCAAATGGAGAGAGGGAGGAAGGAGGGAGGCAGAGAGAGAGAGGGGAGGGGAGAGAGAGAGAGAGCGCAGGATGGCGGGTCCCAAGTTCATAGAGGCTTCACTTCTTCCGTCTTGTCTTTCTTTTTTTTAAAATTTATTTATTTATTTTTATTTTTTTTATTTAAGAAAGGATTAATTCTTTCTATAGAGACATACCTGTGGCCCTCTGCTCTTAATTAACATAACATTACTTCCATTCAACACCAGGGGGCACCAGAGGACCGTTCAGTGGGGAACCGACTGTTTTTCAGACTGATGAAAACAGAGAGCACCACCTGACCTGCCTGCCTGCTGTCCACTGATCATGACCCACAGCTGTGAATGAAGCATTTCTGGGGACACACACCCTCATGCCCCATTCGCACTGAAGGAGAGGAAGCTGACTTAGGAGCTTGTGAAGAATCAAACAGGTAGGTCTTATTTGCATGAAAGATCCCTCCCTCTCTGAGAATATAAACAGGAGAAAGGAGAGACAGAGGAGGGAGCTCTAATTCTTTTGGGGCATCAGAAGCAAGTTCTCAATGCAGATGTCCATCATGGCTTGGTCCTGTCTCCTCTTAACACTCTTTATTCAGTGCAGAGGTAAATAGTGATGGGGATAGAAGAAATGGTCCTGGGAAGATGCATGGAGATCTGCTTCCTCTGCTTTATTAGAAATATTTGTTATATATTACAAATGTTATTATGTTTATAATATTTAATTTTGTGTCTCTTTATAGGATCCTGGGCCCAGTCTGTGGTGACTCAGCCATCCTCAGTGTCTGGGAACCTTGGGCAGAGCATCACCATCTCCTGCACTGGAAACAGCAACAACATAGGGCATAGCAGTTATGGAAACTATATAGCATGGTACCAACAGTTCCCAGGAATGGCCCCCAGGCTTCTTATATATGAAACTACCAAGCGATATTCTGGGGTCCCTGATCGCTTCTCTGGCTCCAGGTCTGGCAACACAGCCTCCCTGACCATCACAGGGCTCCAGTCTGAGGATGAGGCTGATTATTATTGCTCTGTTTGGGATGCTAGTCTCAATGCTGACACAGTGCTCCAGGCCAGTGGGGAAGTGACACAAAAACTCATTATTCCCCAGTGACAACTAAATCTGTATCTGTCTTACATCTTCTCTAGAAATTAAGCATGAATCAGAACAAACTCATTGATTTATCCAAAATGGTATGAATATTTTTCATGTTCTTTCACTAATATCATTCATTTATTTACTATCTGTTTGTTTCCTTCCAGATTTATTCCTGGGACTCTTATTGACACTTTGAATCCACTGCTCCCAGGGATCATTTTTTCTTTTTTGCCTTTTCTTCTCTTTTCTTTTTCTTTCTACTTAATTTGACAGGACAGTGAGAAATTCCGAGGGGAGAGGAGATATAATGGGAGAAAGATGAACACCTACAGACTTGCATCACCACTATTGATGCAATTCTGTGCAGGGTAGTTGGGGCTCAAACTGGCTATTTGGAAATATGTGCCCTTACCTGGGTGTGCCACTGCCCAGCCCCCTCCCCAATACCTAGTTTTAAACAGATATATGTGGAGTGCATATCTGGTGACGGTTATAAGAGGAATGTTATTTGTCTACTTTGTTTACATAAATGTGAACACAGTCTTACCTCTTTATTTCCCAATAGAGATGGCATGCAGGACATTCTTATGGGTAGTGCTTATCAGTGTTTCATAATAATTAGAACAAGTTTTTAAATCACAGGACAACTTAAATCTATAAAAAGTAAGAGGGTATAGTACTCTATCTAGGGAAAAAGACAAAAGCAGCGAGTCTTATTCTATTGTCTACATTTTGTAGTCAAAACCATCTGAGAGAATTTAGGTTACCACCACTGAATTCTGAGTTCAGTCTATTAATTAATCAATTTATTTATTTTTAGCAGAGCACAGCTCACATCTAGTTACAGTGCTACTACAGATTGAGGCTCCCACTTTTTTCCCTCCAGGTTTATTGCTGGGGCTCAGTGCCTGCACTACAAATCTACGGCTCCTAGAAGCCATTTTTTCCCATTTTGTTGCCCTTGTTATTATTGCTATTGTTGTTGGATAGGACAGAGACAAATTGATAAAAGAGGGGAAGACAGAGAAGGAGAGAGAATGATAGAACCTGCATACCCCTGTCACAGCTTGTGAAGCGACCCCCTGCAGGTGAGAAGCCAGGACTCCAACCTGCATCCTTAAGCAGCTAGGTGCACTTGGAGGCATGGGCTCTTACCCCGCTTTGCCTCTGAGTTGTCTCTGTATATATAAACATATTCGTGTGTATGTGATCATAAACAGCCAGGAGTGAACAGGAATGATTATTTCCATATAATAGTCAGGGTAGATTCTTAGCCTGCAGGGGCTCACAAGCAACCCATGAGCCAAAGAACAGATGAATGTCTGAGAAAGCAGAGGTACATATACATAGCAGAATACTATGCAGCTATTGAGAACAATGAACCCACCTTCTCTGACCATCTTGGATGAAGCTAGAAGGAATTATGATAAGCTAAGTCAGAACGACAAAGATGAGTATGGGATGATCTCACTTGTAAACAGAAGTTGAAAAAGAAGAAGAGAAAGGGAATCTCAAATCAAGACCCAACTGAGTTTGGAGTATGGCACCAAAGTAAAAATCTCTGAGTGGAGGCTGAGGGTAGATGTTCAGCTTTACTGGGGCTGGGAGAGAGACAAACACCTTTGGTGGCAGGAATGGTGCTAATAGAAACTCCTACTAACTTATATTCTCAGAAATCACTGTTTATTTAATATGAGAGGGGAAATGAATTGAATGTCTCAAACTTTTTGATGCATAGACCAAAGCTCTGAGTATAAGTACCTTCAATCTAAGCACTTATGACTTCAAATTGGTAATCAGATTAAATTTTAACAGTGGACTCAATATTTTTTTATGTTACTTAGCTCTTTTTTTAAACTTTTTTGTTAAGTATTTTATTATTTTATTTATGAGAGAGATATAGAGAGCAAAAGACACAGAGTGAAACACCAGAGCCCTGCTCAGCTCTGGCTTATGGTGGTGTGGTGATCGAACCTGGGAATTCAAAGCCCCAGGCATGTCAGTCTCTTTGCTATCTACCCCCACCCTGGCTCAAATTGTTAATACATTTCTAATAATGACTTGTTCTTTGAAATATTAAATCTACTAAAAGCTTAGCCTAGGGAGAACAGATACAATTGGTGGCATTACTTTATAAGATACAAGCTATATGTAAATACAATTGAAGGGCATAAATTATGGTGATGATTGGTATGATACAGCAAATACTAATAATGGGATTTTCAAAGTTAACCCAATTTCCAAATAATTTGATTACAGCAATAACTATCTATTGCCTTCTCAAACCTTAAGACAGTGGAACCTTCCCGTTTCTCTATAAAGAACTTCTAGGATGGGGTCACTTTCCTTTAGCCTTCTCCTAATTCATACCACTTGACAGTGCATACTACTTGGATCCGCTAATCCCAGCCTAATCAGTGCAGCCAGTACCACCTCAGCATGCTTCACTTGGACTGTGTCCAGAGATGTCAGATGTGGATTGTGAACTCTTCAGCTTTATTATTCTGGTGAGACCGTTTTATCTCATAGGACTCCTTAATTCAATTTTGGGTGGTCCACTTTAAAAAAAAGACACCTCAAAACCTAGATATAGTCTGGGACCCAAGAGATAAGGCATATGTACATAAGTTAGGGGAAAATATAAACCTTAAAGCAAAAGTGCACAATAGTTTGCTTTGAGTCAATATGTGAAGCAAGGAAGTAAAAAAGATATCATAAAGTACTCAATCTCTCTTCCATTTTAATGCTTTTCACCACTAAGTTGCAAATGCTACCATAATGTCAACCTGGCTTCCGTCGGCAGATGATCTCACCAATGTGTCCTGGAACTTTGCCCCTCTAGAACCCTGCCCAATTAGGGAAAGATAGAAACAGGGGCATAGTATGGATCAAAATGGCAATGCCCATGTCAAGCCAGGAAACAATTATAAGTGGCCTTTTACCTTCTGTACTCATAATGATTTGGGGTCCATACTCAAAGAAGGATACAGAATAGGAAAGCTTCCAGTGGAGGGGATGGGATGTGAAAATCTGGTGGTGGGAACTGTATGGAATTGTATCCCTCTTATCCAACTGACTTGTTGATCATTATTATATCAGGGATGTAGAGTTTACATAGGCAGCTGTGCTTATGGGCCCCAGATCAAATCGATGGGGTTTGAAGTTAAGAATATTATATACTTGTACCATATTTGGGAGCTACTTTCTTCCTTGATCCAGATTTCTAGTCCTTTTTCCAGCTATGAAACCAACTCCCCAGAAATTTTCTTGGGTCCACTTGCATGTTATCTGTCAGACTCAGGAAAAAACTGGTAGTGTAATGGGCCCCTTAGAACATACCTACAATAGACCTACTAGCTTTTCCCAAAGTGGACCCCTAATCTTCATCTGCACTATTCTTGCCTTTAGGTTCATGATTAGTCAACAATTTGTTCTGCTTTATGTCCTAACTCTTTTCCAGCCATCAGGCTCCAGATGCTACCATGGTGCCAACCTGACATTACTGAGCATTTAACCCAACTAGTATGTCCTGGAGCCTGCCTTCCTAAAGCCCTTCCCCAAAGAAAAAGAGAGAGACAGGCTAGAAGTAAGGATCAACCTGCCAATACCTGTGTTCAGCGAGAAAGCAATTACAGAAGCCAGACCATCCACCTTCTGTACTGAATAATGATCCTGGCACCATACTCCTAAAGAGATAAAGAACAGGAAAGCTATCAAGGGAGGTGATAGGATATGGAATTCTGGTGGCGAGAACTATGTGAAATTGTACTTCTATTATCCTATGGTCTTGTCAATATTTCCATTTTATAAATAAAAAAATTAAAAATCAATAATAATAATAAAAACCATTCAGAGTGTTATTTGACTGAATCCTAGGTAGCATTGCACTTAAGGATAGGTACAACAGTTATTCACCAGGGAAATTATAAAATTACATGACCTTTATATCATTTATATTGTAGTATTGATGGTTTCAGTGTCAAATGTTCTATAGTACATGAGATCAAAAAATACAAATGCATTTTTCAAAATCTTTGACCATCAAAAAGATCATTCTAAATAAGGATTGATTGCATGTAGAGCACTCAAAAGCAGGTTTTAATAACTGCATCTGATGAATGCGATGGCAAGATGCATATAACTAGTCTTAAAATTATTTACTTATATATTATTGCATAGAGATAGAAAGAAATTGATAGGAGTAGATGGAGGTAATGAGAGAGACAGAGACACAACTTCAGACCTGCCTGAGCACTCATGAAGCTTTCCCTCTGCAGATGGGGACTAGGGACTGGATCTTGGGACCTTGTGCATATGCACTCAATCAGGTGTGCCACCACCTAGCACCTATAATTACTTTTTATGATCTAGCCCGTATAAATACTTTTTATGGCTCATTTTTCCATGAGAACATAATGCTTCCAGATAAAACAGGGGTATTTTATTTTTTATTTATAAAATGGAAAAACCAACAAGAGCTACAGTTCCACACAATTTCTACCACCAGAACTCCATATCAAATCCCTCCCTTGATAGCTTTCCTATTCTTTATCCCTCTGGGAGTATGGGCCCAGGATCATTGTGGGGTGCAGAAGGTGGGAGGTCTGGTTTCTATAATTGCTTCTCCACTGAACATGGTCTTTGACAATCCATACTCCAAGCCTGCCTCTCTCTTTCCCCAGAACAGTAGAGCTCTGGGGAATTGGGGATCCAGGACAAATTGGTGTTGCTGTCTGCCCAGAGAAATCAGGTTGGCATCATCTGGAACCTGGTGGCTGAAATTACTTAAGATATAAAACAGAACAAATACTTTAATAATCATGAACCTAAAGGCTTGCATATTGCAGATGAAAATATGGGATCTCCATTTTGGAAAAAGCTAGTAGGTCTGTTTCAGGTGTATTCCAAAGGGCCCATGACATTACTAGTTTTTCCCTGTGCCTGACATCTAATATGCAGGTGGGCCTAAGTTCTTGTTTGGGGAGATAATGCCATGGCTGGAAAAAGGGCTAGAAAGCTGTAAAATATTTTACAATGGTTATACTTACAAAGGTGTTGCAAATTTGTGGGAAATATTATGCATTTTATGCATATATCTCATGATGTTCCATGGTTGTATATCATCACTGTAAGATTTAAGATAAATAAATGAGTAATTTCTTATTTGAAAAAAAAGGGATATTATGCATCATTATTTCTTTAAGTGCTCATTTACTTTTTCATCTTAATATGGCATCTTTATCAATAATGATAGAAAGATGGAGATGAATATAGAAAATTATATAAAAGGGGTTAAACAAATGAGATGTCTGTTTATAAACATAAGCATGAAAAGTAAACAAGAGGAAAAGTCTAGCTAAGAGAAATTCTGGAAGCCATGAGACCTGCAGCTAGCTATCAGAGACACCCAGGCATGTGCTCCAGGCCTTTGCTTATATAGTCCCTTGTAACCACAGCCCCTTGTGAGTATGTGTAAATCTGGGAAATACTCACTAGGCTGATGTCAGTCATATGCGAATTGTGTCCAAAGTCCATTATTTACATTGTGAGCCTTGTTCCCTATAGGTGAAATTCTGTGTACTTACTTGAATGCCTGAGAACTATTTCTTAGTGGGAAGGCATCTTTCATACACAGGATGTGGGACTCAGCTCAAAAAAGAATATCCCATCTTGTATACGTTCCCAGGGTTCATGGAAATAAAGTTACTGTACAGGGGTAGTTGGTGGGTACTGGGCAGGGTTAGATAGCATAATGGTTATGTAAAGAGATTCTCAAGCCTGAGGCTCCAAAGCCCTGGGTTCAGACCTCAGCACTACCTTAAGCCAGAGCTGATCAGTTCCAGAGCAAATAGTGAGAGGGCAGGAGAGAGAGAGACAGAGAGACAGACAGAGGAGAT
Source organism: Erinaceus europaeus (assembly GCF_950295315.1). Taxonomy (NCBI): domain Eukaryota; kingdom Metazoa; phylum Chordata; class Mammalia; order Eulipotyphla; family Erinaceidae; genus Erinaceus; species Erinaceus europaeus. The sequence continues at coordinate 21,932,343 of NC_080167.1, forward strand.
TAGTGGTTCCCAAGGTCATAGAGGCTTCACCTCTTCTGCCTTGTCTTTCTATTGAGTCATACCTGTGGCCTTCTGCTCTTTATTAAGATAACATGACTTCCATTTAAACACTAGGAGGCACCAGAGGACTGCTTCAGTGGGGAATAGATTGTTTTTCAGACTGATGAAAACAGAGAACACCACCTGGCCTGCCTGCCTGCTGCCCACTGATCATGACCCACAGCTATGAATGAAGCATTCCCTGGGGACACACACACCTATGCCCAATTCACACTGAGAGAAGAAGCTGACTTAGGAGCTTGTGAAGAATCAAATAGGTAGGTCTTATTTGCATGAAAGATCCCTCCTTCTCTGAGAATATAAACAGGAGAAACGAGAGACAGAGGAGGGAGCTCTAATTCCTCTGGGGCATCAGAAGCAAGTTCTCAATGAAGATGTCCATCATGGCTTGGTCCTGTCTCCTCTTAACACTCTTTATTCAGTGCAAAGGTAAATAGTGATGGGGATAGAAGAAACGGTCCTGGGAAGATGAATGGAGATCTGCTTCCTCTGCTTTATTAGAAATATTTGTTATATATTATTAATGTTATTCTGTTTAGAACATTTAATTTTGTGTCTTCCTTTATAGGATCCTGGGCCCAGTCTGTGGTGACTCAGCCATCCTCAGTGTCCAGGAACCTGGGGCAGAGCCTCACCATCTCCTGCACTGGAAACAGCAACAACATAGGGCACAGTAATAATGGAAAATATGTAGAATGGTACCAACAGTTCCCAGGAATGGCCCCTAGAATCCTCATATACCAAACTACCAAGCGATATTCTGGGGTCCCTGATCGCTTCTCTGGCTCCAGGTCTGGCAACACAGCCTCCCTGACCATCACAGGGCTCCAGTCTGAGGATGAGGCAGATTATTATTGCTTTGTTCATGATGTTAGTCTCAGTGCTCACACAGTGCTCCAGGCCAGTGGGGAAGTGAAACAAAAACTACTTTTTACCCCAATGATGACTAAATCTGTAGCTTTTTACTCTAAGCTGTGAATTGATTCTTCCTTAGAGATGTATCATGTGTCAGAACAGACTCATTGATGTCTCCAAATCTGTGTGAATGTTTTGTCATGTGCTTTCCCCAATATCTATGTATTTATCTATTTAGTATTTGTTTGTTTCCCTCAGTGTCATTGCTGGGCTCAGTACTGGTGCTATGAACTCACTGCTTCCAGGGGTCATTTTTTCTTCTTCTGTTTAATTTCTATTATATTTGAAAGTCCAGTGAAAATTGAGAGGGTTGGGCAGATAGAGTTGGAGAAATAAAGATAGACACCTGCAGACCTGATTCAAGGTTTAGAGCCAGAGGTTGAACTAACCCTTCCATTTGGTGTTAAGTGCACTTACCTGGGTTTGCAGCCACCTAGCACCCTCCCCAATATCTAGATGGCCAGTACTGTTATGTTTCTTAATTAACTAAGACAGATAGGTGTAGAGTGCACATCAGGTTTCAGTTTTTCCGACTTTGAATTCCATAAATGGGACCACATCCCTGTGTCTTCTTTTTTTTTCCTCTAATGAAATAGACACACAGAACATTTTTTACGTCCTTTTATTTTATTTTTAAATCTTTTCCATGTAAAGTAGATTTATTAACAGGACCATAGAATAAGAGGGGTACAATTCCACTCAATTCCCACCACCAGAACATCCATCTAGATCTCAATTAGTAGTAACCAAACTGGGTTACTTTGAGGTTTCATTTACTTTGTTGGTTGCTATTCTTGTTTCTCTTGTTGTTTCATGTTCAGCAAGGAAGCAATTACAGAAGCCAGACCTCCCACCTTCTGCAACCCACAAAGACCCTGGGTCCATGCTCCCAGAGGGATAGTGAGTGGGAAAGCTATTGGGAAGGGGATGGGATATGGAGATTAGGTGGCAGGAAGTGTGTGGAGTTGTACCCCCCCATCCTATGATTTTGTTAATGTCTCCTTTCTTAAATAAATTAATTAAAAAATTGTACATATTTACTATTTGATAATAGTAATTGTCAAACATAGGGCGTAGTGATTTAGGAAATTATGTATCCTGGTACCAACAACACCCAGGAATGGTTCCCAAACTTCTTATATATGAAACTACCAAACGACCTTCAGGGATTCTTGACCGATTCTCTGGCTCCAAGTCTGGCAACACAGCCTCACTGACCATCACTGGGCTGCAGCCTGAGGATGAGGCTGACTATTACTGCTTATCTGGAGACATTACTCTTACAGGTCTCACATTACTCTGGGCCATTAGGGAAGTATGACAGAAACTTGCTGTCACCTTTGATAGTTCTTCTCTGTGTGATCTCCATCCTCTTAGAACTATTTACTTACTCACTTGTTTAAAAATCTCACAAGAACTCACTTAATGGATTTCCCCCTAATTTTTTCATATCTTCTATATTTCTTTTGTTATTTCTAAATACACTAATGACAACTTCAAGAGGAATGTTTTTTCTTGATAGGTCATTCATGACTCAAGCCACACATTTTTTTTTTTCAGAGCAGTGCTCTGGTCTGTAATTTTTTATTATCTTTACTGAGTTTTGGTTAGAGACAGCCAGAAATAGAGATGGGAGGGGAGAGACAGAGAGACACATGCAACCTTGCTTCACTGCTTGCAAAGTTTTCTCCCTGCAGTTGGGGACTAGGGGCTTGAACTTGGGTCCTTGCACATTGTAACATATGCACCGAAATAGGTGCACCACCACCCAGCCCCTGATCAGCTATGTATATGACAGCATTGGTGATTAAGCCTAGGAATTTGGAACCTCAGGTATTAAAGACTCTCATAATCATGATGCTATCTCTCCAGTCCCAGACTTGGAAGTTGTTTTTTTATATTTATTTATTCCCTTTTGTTGCCCTTGCTGTTTTATTGTTGTAGTTATTGATGTTGCTGTTGTTAGATAGGACAGAGAAAAATGGAGAGTAGGAGAAGACAGAGAGAGAGAAAGATAGACACCTGCAGACCTGCTTCACCACTTGTGAAGTTACTCCTCTGCAGGTGGGGAGCCAGGAGCTCGAACCAGGATCCTTACAGCGGTCACTGTGCTTTGTGCCATGTGTGCTTAACCCGCTGTGCTACTGCCCTACTCCCCCAGACTTGGAAGTGTTATTAGTAAGAATCACATACTGTTCATTTGCTGTGGGAACTGGAAGAACTGTGTGCTGAGTAATAGATTACGGAGTCCAGAAAAATAAATGAGAGAATACTGGAAATCATAGTGTATGGACGCTTACAGATAATTGGAGACCCCAAATTGCTTTGATTATGAAGGAGAATTTATGCAACTGTTTCCACAGGAAAAAATAGGGGGAAAAAGTGAGTTTTCTAGCATACATGCTGTATGCTATCAGAATACTTTAACTTTACTGAGAAATATGATTTTCCATAAATTAAGTCATCCTAGGTCTCAGACAACAGAATTGGACTCTGATTCTCCCCCCTTTCTTCCTTCACAGCTCAGTTATGAATTCAGGTATCAAACAAAGTCTTTTCCATGTTCATTATGCTAACTCTCCAACACAGAATTTTTATCAGCAATAATAAAACACTGTACATTTACTGTGGGAACTGAATGTTTGTACTTAGAAGCTGGCTAGAATAACACTTTAAGGCAGGCATAGTCAAGATGATGACTTGGAGGCAGCTGCTAGCATGAGCTCCTACAACAACTACTGGATAGGGTAGGATACTGGGCCATCAGCAGTACAGTGAATAAGGGGAAGATGGGTCGATCGATACTGGGGCAGCATGGAATGTTCCTACTCATGACCACAGAATGTGAGCTCAGATCTACAGGGATACAGAGGTCACACAGGCCCCTATGCTGTTTATGGACCCCAGATCACATCAAATCGATGGGGTCTACAGTGAACAATATTTATACTGCTTTCCAATATTAGGGAGTTACTCTCTTCCCTGATCCAACTTTCTGGTCCTTTTCCCAGACATGACATCATCTCCCCGGGCAATAACTCGAATCCACCTGCATATCAGATTTAAGGCTCAGGCAAAAACAAACAAACAAATAAACAAAAAACTAGTATAGCTACAGGTCCTTTGAAATATAACTAAAATATGCCTATATGTCGCTAGCTATAGCGACAAAATGGAGGACCCCCCCCCCAACACTTAATCTACACTATTCCAGCCTTTAGGTCCATGATTGTTCAACAATTTGTTTGGCTTTGTATGTTAACTCTCTTTTCAGTCATCAGGTTCCACATGTTAGCAGGATGCGATCAAACTTCCCCACCAATAGAGAGACAACCCACCAATGTGCCTTGGAGCTCCACTTCCCCAGATCCCTTCTCCACTAGGGAAAGAGAGAGAGAGGCTGGGAGTATGGATCGACCAGTCAACACCCATGTTTAGGGGGGGAAGCAATTACAGAAGCCAGATCTTCAACCTTCTGCATCCCACAATGATCTTGGGTCCATACTCATAGAAGGGTAAAGAATAGGAAAGCTATCAGGGGAGGGGGTGGGATACAGAAGTCTGGTGGTGGGAATTATGCAAAGTTGTACCCCTCTATGGTTTTGTCAATGTTTCTTTTTTATAAATAAAAAATAAGTTAACAATAATAACACTTTAAACTCAGCACAAAGTGAATCTAGGAAAAGAAATAAGGGAGGCTACTTTAAGTCAGTGTGTACAAATATTTCCAGATAATAGACAATCCCATACATAAAAGAAATTGAAGATTTTATGAAACTATCTACACAGATTTTTAAAAAATCCAGAAATTTAGTGAATTTTCAAACATGCATGATATATGTTGTCAGAAAAATAAATCTATAGAGATAACAAAATTCCTATCAATTAAATATTTTTGTTAATTCATTAAACACACATGAGTAAATTAAAGAAAAATTGATCAGTCCGAGATTATGCCAAATGTGAAGGAAGCAACATATGGAACATTAATAGGCTCAGACCTGGGACATTTTATCAAGAATGAAGAGGAAGATGTGGTTATGGTTTGAACTCAGTAAATAAAGGTAAGTGTGCAAAGTTTTTCTGTACTGTCTGAAAGTGAAAAAGAACACATCTCAGGTGAAATAATCATCAAATGAGTCTTAGATGCTATTTGAATAAACTAGGCAAGTTGAATTTAAATACTATATTTTATAGATTATTATTTAAATATGAGTAAGAAAAACTGAGAAAACAAACTTACTTACTAAAATCACAATAAAGCACAAAACCAAAAAATAAAGAGGCAAACAAAAATAAGTAAATGTTCATCAATGTTAAAGATGTCTGCATTACAAAAGAAGCTATCTGGGTCTTTGGTGGTGGTGTACCTGGTTGAACATACACATTACAGTGCAGAAGATCTGGATTCTTTTTTTTTAATTTTTTTAATTTAAGAGAGGATTAATTAACAAAACCATAGGGTAGGAGGAGTACAACTCCACACAATTCCCACGACCCAATCTCCATATCCCACCCCCTCCCCCGATAGCTTTCCCATTCTCTATCCCTCTGGGAGCATGGACCCAGGGTCATTGAGGGTTGCAGAAAGTAGAAGGTCTGGCTTCTGTAATTGCTTCCCCGCTGAACATGGGCGTTGACTGGTCGGTCCATGCTCCCCGTCTGCCTCTCTCTTTCCCTAGAAGGGTGTGTCTCTGGGGAAGCTGAGCTCCAGGACACATTGGTGGGGTCTTCAATCCAGGGAAGCCTGGCTAGCATCCTAATGGCATCTGGAACCTGGTGATTGAAAGAGAGTTAACATACAAAGCCAAACAAATTGTTGAGCAATCATGGACCCAGAGCTTGGAATAGTGGAGAGGAAGTGTTAGGGAGGTACTCACTGCAAACTCTAGTGTACTTCTGCTTTCAGGTATATATTTTGCAGTAGTTTATGGATACGTGTGAACATAAGCTCTCTCTCACAGAAACTGGTGTATATCTAGGTTTTGGGACTTTGTTAGAAAGTGAACCACCTGAGATGAAACTAGAGTGTACTATAAAAGGAAAGGTCTCACCCAGTAATGAAGCATCCAATAGCACAGCTATATACAAGATACTGGGTACTGTACAGCAAACCCTAACAAAAGGACTTTTTAAAGTTAACTCAATTACCAAATAATGTGATGATAACATTAACTATCGATTGTCTTTTTGAACCCTAAGACAGCAGGAACCTCACATCTCCACTATAGAGCCCCTAATTCCCCCAGTCCTGGAACCCTTGGATAGGGCCCACTTTCCCATATGCCTCTCCCAATCCATATCAAATAATATTGCATCCGCCGACTACAACCTAAGCAACGCAATGACTGCCACCTCAATATGCTTCACCTCGGACTGTGTCCAGAGACTTCACGTGTGGAATGACAATCCAAGATCTGGATTCTTAACTGCAGGGTTAAAAGTCTCAGGCAAAAATTAGTAAAGTCATGGGTCCCTTGGAGTAGACCTAAGATAGAGTTCCTAGCTTTTTCTAAAATGGAGAATATCATCTGCTATCTTCTTACCTTTAGGTTCATGATTGTTTAACAATTTGTTCTACTTTATACCTTAATGTTTTTTCAGCCACCAAGTTGCGGATGCGGCCAAGACACCAGTGTGACTTCCCGGGGTTATGGTGAACTTTAGAGCCCTGCTCAACTAAGGAAAGACAGAAACAGGCTGGGAGGGAGGATCAGCCTGTCAGTGCTAATGTTTAGTGAAGAAACTATTACAGAAGCCATAACTTTCACCTTCTGTACCCCATACTGATCCTGGGCCCATACTCCCAGAAGGAAAAGACTAGGAAAGCTTCCAATGGATGGAATATGATGTGGATCTCTGGTGATGGGAATTGTGTGAATGTACCCCTCTTACCAAATGAATTTGTTGATCAATAAAAAAATTAACAGTTTGCAACTGAGTGGTTAGGCAGTGCTTCTTATGTCCCACTTCACTTTCAATTTCTTTCTTTTGCTGTCAGATAAATAAATGAATGCATTAATGAATGAATAAATAAATACACAAGATACTTTATTTTCTTTCTGTATTGGGTAGCTGATGTTTCACAGTGGACAGTAAATAGAATAGTTTATACATGCATAACATTTTCCAGTTTTCCACATAACAATACAACCGTCATTGGGTCCCCCTTTGCCATCATGTTCCAGGACCAGAATGCCCTCTACATACACACTCACCCTAGAGTCTTTTACTTTGTTGTAGTACTCCAACTCCAGTGCAAGTTCTGCTTAGTGTTTTCTGATCTTGTTTTTCAATTTTTACCTATGAATTAGATCATCCCATATTCATTCTGCTTCTGACTTATCTCACTTAACATGATTTCTGCAAGTACCATCCAAGATGGGCTGAAAATGGTGAAATCACCATTTTTAATGCCTGAGTAGTATTCCATTGTGTATGTATAATACTACTTGCTCAGCCACTCATCTGTTGTGGACACCTGGGTTGCTTCTATTACAAATTGTGCTGCTATGTACATGGGTATACACAGATCTTCTTGGATGGGTGTGTTTGGTTCTTTTTTTTTTCTTTCTCTTGCCCCCAGGGTCATTGTTGAGGCTTGGTGCTCCTGGAGGCCATTTTTTCCCCTTTTGTTGACCTTGTTGTTTTATTGTTGTTGTGGTTATTATTGTTGTTGTTGGATAGGTCAGAGAGAAATGGAAATAGTAAGGGAAGACAGAGAAGGGGAGAGAAAGACAGACATCTGCAGACCTGATCCACCACTTGGGAAGTGACCCCCCACTGCAGGTGGGGATCAGGGGGCTCGAACCAGGATCCTTATTCCAGTCTTTGCACTTTGTGGCATGTGTGCTTAACCCGCTGCAATACTGTCTGACCCCGTGGTGCGTTTGGTTCTTGAAGATATATTCCCAGGAAAGGAATTGCAGGGTCAAAGGGTAGGTCTACTTCTAGCCTACTGAGAGTTCTCCAGACTGCTCTCTATAGGGTTGGACCAGCAGTGTAGCAGGACTTTGTCTCCACAACTTCTCCAGCATTTGTGGTTACTGTTTTCTCTGATAGATGACATTCTCACAAGAGTGAAGTGGTATTTCATTGTTGCCTTTCTTTGCATTTCACTGACAACCAATGGCTTGGAGCATTTCTTCATGCTTTTAGACATTTCAGATCTCTTCTATGGTGACTATTTTGTTCATGTTCTCTCCCCATTTTTGGATGGGGTTATTGTTTTCTTATTGTTGAGTTTGACAAGAACTTTATATATTTTATTAGCTTCTTGTCTTATGTATGGCGTTATTAGATCTCCTCCCATTCTGTGAAGGTTCTCTTTGTTTGGGTGATGGTTTCTTTCGCTCTGCAGATGCTTTTTAATTTGATGTAGTCTCATTGATTTATTTTTGCTTTAGTAATTGGATTCGTTTCATTGAAGATGTCTTTAAAATTTAGACAGAAAAAGAGTTCTGCCAGTATTTTCCTCTAAGTATTTGATAGTTTCTGGCTTAACATCCAAGTCCTTGATACACTTGGAATTTACTTTTGTGATTTGTGAAATATAATGGTTCAGTTTGATTGTTCTGCACATTTCATCCCATTTTTTTATCACCAAAATCTTTTGTTGAAGAGACTCTCTCTCCCCCATTTAATAGTCTGGGCACCTTAGTTAAAGATTAGATGTCTATAGATGTGAGGGCTTACTTCTGTGCTCTCATTTTTATTCCATTGGTCGGTGTGTCTATTTATGTACCAGTACCAAGAAATTTTGATTACAATGGCCCTATGGCACATTTTCAGATCTGGAAGTGAGATGCCTCCTTTTCTGTTCTTTTTTCTCAGGGCTGTTCTGGCAATTCTAGGTCTTTTCTGGTTCCAGATAAACATTTGTACCTTTGTTCTATTCTCCTAAAAATGTAGTTGAGATCTTGATGGGGATTTTATTAAATTTGTATATGGTTCTGGGTTGCATATTCATTTTAATGATGTTAATTCTTTCAGTCCATGAACATGGGATATCTTTCCACTTCTTTGTGTCTTTTTCTATTTCCTTGAGTAGTGACTCATAAATTTTAGTATACAAGTCTTTCAATTCTTTGGTTAGGTTTATTCCTAGTTACTTTATTGATTTTGTTGCTATAGTAAAAGAATTGATTTCTGGATTTCTTCTTCTTGTAACTTAGTGTTTTCATAAAGGAATGCCAATGATTTTGTATATTAATTTTATAGCCTGATACCTTCCTATATTGCCCTATAATTTCCAAAAGATTCCTGCTGGATTCTTTTTTTTTAATTAAAAAAATTTTTTTTATATTTATTTATTTTCCCTTTTGTTGCCCTTGTTGTTTAACATTGTTGTGGTTATTGATGTCATCATTGTTGTTGGCTAGGACAGAGAGAAATGGAGAGAGGAGGGGAAGACAGAGAGGGGGAGAGAAAGATAGGCACCTGCAGACCTGCTTTCACCACCTGTGAAGCGACTCTCCTGCAGGTGGGGAGCCGGGGCTCGAACCGGAATCCTTACACTGGTCCTTGCGTTTTGCGCCACATGCGCTTAACCCGCTGCGCTACCGCCCGACTCCTCCTGCTGGATTCTTTAGATTTTTCTATATATACTATCATATTATCTGCAAATAGGGAGAGTTTGCCTTCTTCTCTTCCAATCTGTTTTCCTTGCTCCTGCCTGATTGCTATGGCAAGAACTTCCAACACTATGTTAAATAGTAATGTTGATAGTGGGCTGCCCTGTCTAATACCTGACCTAAGAGAAAATGCTTTCAGTTTTTCAGCATTTAGTGTGATGTCACCTGTAGGTTTGCTATGTATGGACTCCGCTATCTTGAGGGATTTTCTATGTATTCCCATTTTTTGTAACATTTTGATCATAAAGGGATGTTGTATTTTGTCAAAGGATTTCTCTGCATCTATTTGTATTACCCTGTGGCTTTAGTCTTATATTTATTTATGTGGTGGATCATGTTGATTGATTTATGCATATTAAACCAGCCTTGCATCCCTGGGATAAATACAACTTGGTCATTATTAACAATATTTTTAATATACTGCTGTATCTGCTGGACTAGAATTTTGTTCAATATGTTCATCAGAGATAGAATCTTTTCTGGTTGTACCCCTGTTTGCTTTTGGTATGAGAGTGATATTGGCTTCATAGAAGCTAGAAGGGGGTATTCCTGTGTCTTTGATCATTTGGAAGAGTTTTAAAAGTAGAAATATGAACTCTTCCTTGATTTTTTTTTTTGTAGAATTCATTAGTAAAACCATCTGATCCAGGACTTTTATTCTTGGGAAGGTTTTTGATAATTGTTTCAATTTATTGGCTGTTATTGCCCTATTCATATTTTCTGTTTCTCTTTATTTAATTTTGGAAGTTTGTAGGTAACTAGGAACTCATCCATTTCTTCCAGGCTATCAAGGGAAGGGATGGGATATGGAGATCGGGTTATGGGAATTGTGCAGAATTGTACCCCTCTTATTCTATGGTTTTATTAATGTCTCCTTTCTTAAATAAAAATGTATTATTTATTTTTAATTATGACAGAGAGAAATTGAGAGGGAAGGGGAGGTAGGAGAAAGATAGAGGGAGGAGAGAGAAAGGGAGAGGGGGGGGAGAGAGGGAGATTGAGATTAATGGCATTGCTTCACCCGTTATCAAGCTTCCCCCTTAGAGGTGAGGATCGGGGTCGTGAACCTGGGTCTTTGTGTACTGTGATAGGTACGCTTAACCAAGTGCACTATTGCCTGGTCCTGCAGAGGAAAATAGAAGTGCTCTGCTCACTAGAAATTTGCAACTGAGTGCTGATAAAATTTAGGTGATGTTATTTTATATTATATACAAATCTTGATTCTGTGTGTTGTATATTTGATGCCAATAAAATATGCCAGTTAGATAGACATAAAATTCAACATATACTGTATACAATAATTTAATATATGTATATTTTATTTTGAACAGATTTTTGAAAATTCTGTAATTCTCAAAAAAGTTTAAGAATCAGTTTTTTATTTGGTCTTTTTTTCTTTTTGCATTTTCATATTTATAGGTTCCCTAGGAGTCACATCTGAATGAAACCACCTGGTAATTGTTTTTCATTTCTTTATTTATTTCATTAAGCATAATAACCCCTGGTTCCATCCATTTTGTCCCAAAGGGCACATAATTGTCTTTTTATTACAGAGTAGTAGTAGTGTGCCATGAAGTATATATCCCATAATGTCTTTATTAAGTCATCTGCCAATCTCCTTTCCTAAAGTGATTTAATGTAAAATAGCATAACCATTTTAAATGCTTATTTGGATAAATAAAAATGGCAACTATTTTAAATGATTCTGGTTAAAAATGGAAAACATTTTAAATGATTCAGGTTAAAAGACTTTTATGACAACAACAAATACTAGAAATTCCCATATGTCAAACAGTTTTGATCTTATTATTTATTTTGTATATGCAAAAACAATTCTTAATTTGAAAAGGTTCATATCATATGATCTTATAGGTTCTTAAATTTATTCATAAGATGGAATCCCTATTACAGGATATGAGAAGTACTGGTTTTAGCTGGAAAAAAATTAACAAACAACAACTATATATAGCATAACCCAGTAGGAAGGGACATGAATATTCCTCTCAGGGCTTGTCGATTTTCTCTCAGTTCTAAGAAGCTCTAAAGGAAAGGAAGACTTTGCTCACCTATGAAGAGTTGCAGCAGAGGGCACAAATACCTGAACTTTGCACATCAGGGGACAGGTTTCCATGTTTGACTGCAACAGAACTTGATCTTGATATAAAGGAGTTTGTCAGTTTCTCTAGACATTCAGTTGTCAAGAGAGAGCAGGTGAAGTCGCTCATGAAGAATCAGATTAGAACATAAACATGCCCCTGAATTCATGAAGATGTGGAAAAGGATTTCTATGTATCTCCTTAAAGATGGAAAAGGGAAGACCAGTGAGTAGGCAGGAAGTGTCTCTAATAGGTTCTGGTTATCATGTTTCACCATGGTTCTTTTAGTCATAGACACTGGGAGGTGCTCAAGGACTGTTTCTATGAGGACAGGTTATTTATTTATTTTTTTTCAGTTCTCTAGGAGTCACATCTGAATGAAACCACCTGGTAACTGCTTTTCATTTCTTTACTTATTTCAGTAAGCATAATAGCCCCTGGTTCCATCTATTTTGTCCCAAAGGGCACACAGTTGTCTTTGTATTACAGAGTAGTATGCCATGAAGTATATATCCCATAATGTCTTTATTCAGTCATCTGTCAATCACCACCTGGAAGACCACAACCTGGCCTGCCTATGGCCCATTTCTCAGGACTCACCTCTATGAGAGAACATTGCCCACACAGTATTGCTCCATCCACCCTGAGGCAGAAAGACTGACGTAGGACCTGCGAGTAATCAAAATGGCACATCTCATTTGCATGGGTGATCCTGCCCTCTTTGAGAATATAAAGAGAAGGTAAAAGAGAAGGAAGAGACATAGGGGGAAGCTCCATTTCAGTTTGGGACATGAGAAAAAAGGACACAGTTATGAGCTCCATCACGAATTGGACTCCTCTCCTCCTAACTCTCATTGTTCACTGTGCAGTTGAAATGAGCTGGAAATAGAGGACAGGATCCTAGGAAGATAAATGGGGATCTGTTTTATGATCTTGGAGGAAAATAATTATCATTGTGTCTCTTCTAGTTGCAGGATCCTGGGCCCAGTCTGTGTAGACTCAACCATCCTCAGTGTCTGGGAACCTGGCTCAGAGAACTACCATCTCCTGCACTGGAAACAGCAACAACATAGGGCATAGTGATTTAGGAAATTATGTATCCTGGTACCAACAACATCCAGGAATGGCTCCCAGACTTCTTATATATGAAACTACCAAACGACCTTCTGGGATTCCTGACCGATTCTCTGGCTCCAAGTCTGGCAACACAGCCTCACTGACCATCACTGGGCTACAGCCTGAGGATGAGGCTGACTATTACTGCTTATCTGGAGACATTAATCTTGATGGTCCCACATCACTCCAGGTCATTAGAGAAGTAAGACAAGAACCTGCTATCACCCTTGAAGGCACTTCTCTGTGTGTTCTCCTTCCTCTTAGAAACATCTGCTTACTTGTTTGCTCAAACTCTCACAAGGACCCACAAAACAAATTTGCCCAGTTTTTTAATTGTCATTTTTAATTATTACCAAATTAACCAAAATATGTAGACTCTGTCACAGGCTATACTGATGAAGAGTGAAGAGATCTTGTTTGATCTCTTATAATTCAGGTCACAGACATTTTTTAAGAGCATTGCTTAGCTCTTTATTATGACAGCAACACTGGTGATTGAATCTAAGATCCTAGATCCTCAAGTATAAAGACTTGCATAAACATAGAGCTATGTCTCCAGTGCCAGACTTGGAAGTTTTATCAATAATAATGACACACTGCCTATTTGCTGTGGGCACTGCAACTCAGTGCTGGGAGATAGGTTAAAAAACCCAAAACTTCTTTAATTCAGGCATAGAGTTCATAAAAACAAATAAGAAGGAAAACTGGAAACCAAAGTGCATGAAGGCTCAATTGCAGACCCCACAGTGCTGTGAATATGAAGGGGAATTTATGCAACTGTCTCCAGAAGAAAACTAGAAAAGCAGTGAGTCTTCTAGCATGCATGCTATGCTATCAAAGTGCATTAAGTTTACTGAGGAGACATGATTTTCCATAAATTAAGTCTTCCTATTCATTTATTAAACATAAATTAATGAATGTGAAAAGAAAAAAAATGTTGAACCAGACTAGGTAAATACATTTCATAATTTATCTCCTTCATAGGAGATAAACCTGTCCTGAAAGTTTGATAGGATGCATCCTTAACAGACTCAGATAAGGGACATTTTCTTTTAAAAAAATATTTACAAAATGGAAATATTTTCAAGATCATAGGTTAAGAGAGGTGCAATTCCACACAATTCCAACCACCAGAGCTCCGTATCCATCCCTTCATTTCTCAGATCAAAAGGGAATCTGAAGATTGTGTGACTATGTTTTATAAGCAGTAAATGCAGTTCAGGGTACAAAGCTTTTCCATCTCAAAGCCAGATGGCCACATTTCAAATGAAATAACTGTACTAGGAGATAATATGTGGTATTTGAATCAAATAGATATATTAATCAAAGAAAGACAAAATTAATATAAAATAGAATTCATCTTATAGACTAATAGTAAATTAGTCATGTCAAATTAAGAGGTCAATCCTATTAAAATTTCATTCAATAACAAGCTATAAAACACAAAAATAAACAAGTAATCCTGAATCAATTTAAAGATTTCTCCATCATAAAATAAATTATCATCAAAATGAAAGGTAGTGTATGGGATAATATATTTGCAACTCAGTTGCTTAATATTGGGCTAATATTTAAAATATATTTAAAATTAACTCAGCTTAGAAAAAATTATACATGGACTTTTGTAAATGCATGTGTTTCCAAGGAAGTATATGTATGTGGAATATAAATAGAAGTATTCAGCATCAGTAATCATAAGAAAATGTCAGAGAAAGACAACAGTGAAACATCATCTAACACCTATTAGAATAACTATTAAGTAAACAAATGGGAAAATTGTGGAGAGGTTTCAGTGAAAAGAAAATTACTGGAAATTTGTAATGGTAATGTTAATTATCAAATGTCATGGAGAAATGTAGTCATTCAAAAAATTAAAATACTACTAATAACTTGACAATCTTGTAGTTCCAATGTGTCTTTTATAAAAAATGTACAGACATTGTCTTGAAATATCATCATATTCATACCTGTGTTAATTGCAGCATTGCTTCTGAAAACTAAGAAACAGAAGCAAGCTAAGTTTTCATCTATATGTACTGTGTAACTATAATCATATATATACATATATAATATGTGAATATAAAGAATGTAATGGGATTTCATTCAACTATCTAAGAAGGAAGCTCTAACATTTTAAACAATATTAATACATTTTTGTGGCATATTAAAGTGAACTATGTCCAGGAAAGACAGATTCTCTATTATCTCACTAGTGCAGATGCTAAAAATGAAAACTAAAATGATACCAAATACATGGAAGATGTATTTGTACTTTCCAAAATTGTGAGTGAATAAAAAAGATGAAGTTGGTCAAATATTTAAAATATTAAGTTGTAAAATAACCTAAGTCATGGGAATGTAATAAACAGAATGTTAACTATAATTAATAAAACTTTATTTTGTGTTTGTTTTTAAGTTGCTAAGAAAGAAAATGTTAAATGTTCTGATCACTAGAAAACTTGCAACTGAAAGATGATACAGGTTAACTCAAGTTACTATTATGCATTATATACAAGTAATAATTCCTGTGTTGAACAATTGATGCTAATAAATTATGCCAATTACATATTTAGAATGAAACCAGTTGAATGTATAATTCTTCATATCTTATAAATATTATAAGAAAATTTAATCATGAGCAACATTTTCAAAATTGTTCAGAAGTCTAATGTATAAAATTAATAATGGCATCTAATAAATGATGTGTTAATAATTTATTTACTACTCTACACTGTATTCTAATACAAAAAGCTATGATATGTGAGAAACAGTCACCAATCCAAAGATTCACTCACTTCCTTTGATTTGTGAATTCTTGGAAACCAAAATATGGAATATGTAAATCAAAATACATTTATATAATGCACTTGAATCTGTTGCACTAATCACCAACGAATGGAAATTCTAAAATGTTTACATATGCTATGCCAAATTTAAATAAGGAAGAAGGAAACTTATAGTATCTTAGCCAAGATAATTTTTTTCACTTCTGTATGTATCAATATGTTCCATATATGGGAACACTCTGCAAAGTGAAAAATCTCCAGTGGAAACTATAATTTTCAAATTCCTATATAAAAATATATTATATATAGGAAAAAACATGTTTTACCATCAGTTAAACCCATTAGGATCTCTGAGTCCTGATCACATTTTTTAAATTTTTATTTATAAAAAGGAAACACTGTGGGGCTGGGTGGTGTTGCACCTGATTGAGCGCACATGTTACAATGCACAAGGATCCAGGTTCTAGCCCCCAGTCCCCACCTGCAGAAGGAAAGCTTCACAAGTGGTGAAACAGTGCTGCAGGTGTCTCTCTATCTCCTCCTTCCCTCTCAATTTCTGACTGTCTCTATCAAATAAATAAATAAAGATAATTAAAAAAAATTAAAGATCATTTTAAAAAAGGAAACACTGATAAAAACCAAAGGATAAGAGGGGTACAACTCCACACAATTCCCACCACAGAACTTCGTATATCATTCCTTCCCCTGATAGCTATTTTGTTCTTTATCCCTCTGGGAGTATGGACCCAGGGTCATTATGGGGTGCAGAAGGTGGAAGGTCTGGCTTCTGTAATTGCTTCCCTGCTGAACATGGGCGTTGGCAGGTCGATCCATACTCTCAGCCTGTCTCTCTCTTATCCTAGTGGAGCAGGGTTCTGGGGAAGTGAGGCTCCAGGACACATTGGAGGGGTTTTCTGCCCAGGGAAGTCCATCTGGCATCATGGTAACATCTGAAAACCTGGTGGCTGAAAGAAGAGTTAACATATAAAGCCAAAAAACTGTTGAATAATCATGAACCGAAAGGCTGCAGATGAATATTTGGGGTCTCCGTTTTGTAGATTTGCTAGTAGGCCTATTTTAGTTATAGTCCAAAGGACCTATGACTATACTACTTTTTTTTCTTTTTTTTTTTTTCTGAGCCTGACCTCTGATATGCAAGTGGACCCAAGTTATTGTCTGGGGAGATGATGTCTTGTCTAGAAAAAGGGTTAAAAAGCTGGATCAGGGAAGAGAGTAGCTCCCAAATATGGGAAAGGTCTATAACTATTGTTGATTGTAAATCCCATCAATTTGATCTGGGGCCCATATTCAGCATAGGAACCTATGTAATCTTTGACTCTCTGTAGGTCTGAGCTCAAATTCTGTGGTCATGAGTAGGAACATTTCAAGTTGACCCACTTTCAGGACCCATCTTCTTCAGGTGGAACAGAGTATGATTTCCAGCTTCCATTTAGAGGGTGGAACATTACCTTTGTTGATCCACTGATTGAAGATTTAAGAAAAGAGAAAAACCTTGCTTGTTATCTTGATTAAACTAGCTATACTTATAGGGTTCCTAGAGCCATACTAAATATATCCTGTGACCTGAAGTGTGTGCTGTGGACTGAACTTGGGTCTCTACACAGCTGCACATGACAGGATATTTATAATTTAGAGGAGGTTGGTTTGGGGGGGTTCGTCTGTATTCACCAATGATGTTCAGCAGCTGTGTCTTTTTTGGCATGACAAAGTTCCCTGACCAGAGAAATTTCATTGGTTTCAGGAGGTGCTTTCTATCTTCTCTGTACACTGAACTTAAACTTTAGGACATAGAGTGGGCTACAGATGAAATGACCAAACCAATATTGTAATAATATTCTCTCCTCTATTAGGAAGGGAGAAGAAAGGAGCTGAGTGAACTACCAGCTGAACTCTGTTCCTCTATTCCTCTCCCAATGCACAGATAATGGCAGGAATGAAAAGATGTGTGACATACCACAAATCCATCCCCTTCTTGCTCAGATCCCTGACAAGATGTACCAGGACACAGGCCCTTCACTATTGAGGAAATTGTTGTATGTTTTGTCCTGCAACCTGTGGAAAATCACCCAACCTTCCTCTCTTTGCATCTATGGAAGTGGCAGCCACTCAAACAGAGGTTTCGGTGTTAATAACTACAGTATATACCAGAACCAACAGAAAACAAAGATCTCATTCCAGCATTCTCGAAACAACTACACACATTTGTTTGTGCATCAGGGTTTGAGAATTTTTAATAGCTCCTATGAGCCCAAAAGATGCCTCTGTCATTATCAGGCTTATGCTCATGTCTGTTTCATTATAATAGCTTCACTTAATGAAAGTTTGGAAACTTTAAGGATTAGGCAAAGCTTATTAGAGAAGAGAGGCATAGACTACATACTGACATGTGAGGATGCCTTTTATATCTGCAAAGCTCTCCTCTGGAATGACTCTCCACTGCCTCTCTTGTCCCACCACCCTTCCAGGTGGGTAACCAGAAACTACACTGGTATTTCTGCAGAGAAAGACCATGGTCTTTCAAGTAATTCTATAATGTTCATGTGACTACTAGATCAAGACTTTTCTTGTAGTAATTTGTCCCTAAAACTGAAAATTGTCCTGGTATCTCATGAATGTTAATAACTATGTCTGTACTTCTAGACTTTTGTCATAAAAAAGGAGAGGCCAGGTGGTGGCACACATATCACTTTGCTCAAGGATCCTGGTTTGAGCCCCTACTCCCCACCTGCAGGAAGTGATTAGCAGTGATGCAGGTCAGCAGCTATGTTTCCCTCTCCCTCTCAATTTTCCCCTCAACTTCTCTCTATCCAGTCAAATAATAATAACGATAATGATGATAATGATGATGATGAAGATGTAGAAAGAAAAAATAAAATATCATGTGGCCTCCAGGAGCTTTGAATTTATAGTGTCTGCACGGGGCCCCAGAAATATCCCTGGAAGCAATTTTAAAGAAAATATCTCTACAGTGCGGACACTGCTCTTCCAAGGCTCAGAGCAGATACTTCTTATTTTCTTAGGAAACTGTTCTCAGGGTTCCTGACATAAATTATTATGGAATGAGAAACTCTGAGTACATAGACCAAGGAGAAAATCTAGCATAGAGATGCCTCAAACATATGTTTATAGCTGAGGTTTCAGCTGTAAAATCAGAAAGATTATTTATGAGGTAAATAAGTGCTGAATGGAAAATAAGAACAAAAATTCTATTTTATGTACATGAAAATCTACACAATGTTTCAGAGTTCTGTAAAATATTGAGCCTGCTCTAGGAGCAGAGGTAATATTGGTTCAAGGATGAGTATCTGTCCATTAAAGTGACTGTGTGTTAATATTTCCATTTTATTTCTACAGTTGGATAATTGCTGACAAACCTTTAAAAAATACCTTTAAAAATAAACCTTTAAAAATAAACCTTTAAAAAGACCTTTAACAAAACCTTTAAAAATAAACCTTTAAAAGATCTCTGTTAAAGTAATTTGATGCTTTATCTTAGCACATGCTAGAAATGCCAATGTTTTCTTCATATTTTTCTATTAGATAAATACAAATAACAACAAAATTTTAACAAGGCCCAGTGCTGAGGTGTCACAGATGAACTATGGTCACATGTCACACTGTGGTTTGTAGGACAGCAGAGGGCGCTGGAGATTGCTTCTGAGGGCTCTTGGTTAATCTGAATGGGACTGCCTCCTGGCGTTGCCAGATGCTTTCTATTTAAGACTGACAGCTGCTAGTGTAGATTTGTTGCAGATCTACAAAGTTCCACCCCTGCCAAAAATTAGGCAGAGGAAACTGACTGGAACCAAGTGAGGACACAGAAAATGATAAGGTCTTATTTGCATGAATAGATCCTCCCATTGTGAGAATGTGAAGAAAAGGAGCAACAGATTTTAGGGGTAGCTCTACTTCACCTGTAGGGTCTTGAAATGCTGAACTCAGCAACAGTCTCCACCATGACCTGGCCTCTTCTTCTTATCTTCATCTCTCACTGCACAGGTGACTGAATATGGGGTGATGGGAAGGGGTCTTCTAAAAATGAATGGGGATTTCTTTCCTTGTCTTGCGGAATCAACTTCATCTCTTCTATTGCAGGTTCTCGGGCCCAGTCTGTGCTGACTCAGCCAGCCTCAGTGTCTGGGAACCTGGGCCAGAGGATCACTATTTCCTGTGCTGGAAGTAGCACAAATATTGGGGAAGCAATTAATGGTAAATATATATCCTGGTACCAGCAATTCCCAGGAGCTTCCCCCAGACTTCTTATATATGAAACTACCAAACGGCCATCAGGAATCCCGGATAGGTTCTCTGCCTCCAAGTCTGGCAATTCAGCTTCTCTGGCCATCAATGGACTGCAGTCTGGGGATGAGGCTGACTACTACTGTCATTGTTATGATGACAATCTTAGAGCTCCCACAGTGATCTGGGCTGGTGGGGAAGTGAGCCAAAAACTCACTGTCAGCCCAGCAATGAGTAATCTCTGTGCAATGCCCTTCTAACATGACAGCTGCTCCCTTGTTTGTTCAAAAAATAATCTCAGATACCTTAAAAATAAGCTGTCTATTGACTTCCTTATCCTCTCAAGTTTTTCTCACAAAATGTTTTCTTGGTGAAAATACTTTTTTTTTTTTTTCTTGAACTAAATGGAAATTTGTGGATGTTAGGTCAGATTTACCTGGGTTTCATAAGGGGTCTACTAGTGGGCTTATGCTGCCGTGCTTACCAACAGCTTGAAAGTTTTACCGACATAAATGCATTTTCTCAAAGTTCTAGAAACTCTTGATAATTAAATTGACAAATACAAGTTCTCATGATTGTTTGCATGGCTTTCATGAGTCTGATTCTCTGGTATCTCTGTTCTCATCCGAGTTAATTATGTCTTATAAAAAAAACAGACCTACTAGGTTGGAGAATCACCTTACAACCACATTGACATTAATAATATCTTCATCACAACATATCAAATATAATCACATACTGGGAACTGATTTTCAGAGTAGTTTTTTTAAGATACATGACTCAGTGCATTGTGTGTGTTTCGACTAAGTATCAGGACATTGAGTTTAGCTGTTTCTGCATTAATGTCATCATCTGTTTACATGTTGTAAACCTATATCATTTACTGTCTAGCTACATTTTCCAGAAGCTCAGTACACAGATTAACAACATAAGAAAGTCCCATTATGGGCCAAGGACAACTCAAATGAGTGGGTCCTTGCTTTGACATACAAATGATTCAGTTTGAGTGCAGCCTTCACTACACTGAAGGAAGATTTGTTGCCATGATATCTTCTGCTCTTGCCCTGTCTTTATATTTATGTCTATCTCAAAAATCTTATTCAGAGTAGAGAAACTCCAATGAAAACAATAAATAAAAAAACAAGGCATTTTGAAAGAGAGAAAACAAGTAAAAACATCAAAGGAAGCTGTCCTGGGAGAATTAGGGAAGGTGTGGTTAGAGGGTGGTAAGAACTCTATAGGAGATAATAGGTCATCAGAAGACCCTGATTTCAATTGATAATATCTAGGCACTGCAGAGAAAATGAATAAAAATAAGATGAGAGTGAGACTGGGAACAAATGGAGATATGGCTGATACATATGTCTGACTATGTGTCTTTAACAAAGGGTAGATATTGAGAAGAAAAGTCAAATTACCCATGTTTGGGGGAAAGGAGGAGCTGACTAGGATTGGGGGAATTAGTTATTAACAACAACAAAGTTAACTTGAAAACTCTCCAAATGACCACCACAATTTCGCAAGAATCTCATTTAGTTCAGTGGGTGGAGGCATGTGTAGACATTGATTGGTAAAGCACTTGTCTGTTTGGAACTCCCATAAGTAAAATATCATATTTGTCATTATTTATAAGCAGAAATGACACTGGACATTCATTCTGATAAATGGAAACCTGTGCTGTGTAATGGTTAAGACTCAACTTTAAAACACAGGACAAACCCAGCCTATGAAAACAAATAAAAAAGCAAAACTTAATAGAAATCAAACTGTGTCTGAATGCACCTAATGAATTCAGGCTACAATCGCAGTGAATGTTAAGAGGGAATATCTCAGACAGCACTCTACATTGGGGGGGGGAAAGTGTTCTTTTAATAGTCCTGCTAATATCTTGTAAGAGTGTTTACTTTCATTAGGAAATTATGGGTTTCCAATAAATATGCATATGTTGTTCTCCATGTCCCTAGTGCTATCTAAAACAGCCACTAAGGACTCTCTATTTTCCCATTTTATCCTCTGGTCCTTGATACCCCAGGTTATTAACTCAATGTCAGATAAAATATAGGTAAGCATTTTTCCTTCACCTCAGTAATATGCACAGTAGCCCTTTGATTTGAAAAAATTGCTGAGAAGTTCTTATTTAACTTCTAGAATGTCACTATCAGAATCAGGATATTCAGAGTAAAAACAGTAACGGGGGGCAAGGTAGCACCTGGTTGGGCACACATGTTACATGGTACAATGCACAAAAACACAAGGATTCAGGTTCAAGACAGAGTCCCTTAGTGCAGGGGCTTGTGGGGGGGGGGGAGCTTATGAGTGGTAAAGTAGAGCTGCAGGAATCTCCTTTTACACTTTCTGCTCTACTTTCCTCTCTCCACTCCATTTTTCTGTCTGTCCAGAATAAATAAATAAGCTTAAAAAAAGAATAATAATTTAATATACTTAATAATCTCAAAAAATAATGTAGTAACATTAACAAGTCTTAGATTGAGGAGAAGAACATAGTTTAGGAAAGGAATGATCAAAGAAGTAGCTTTCATATGGTTTGTCTGCAGCCTTCTGATAAGGACCCATAGCTCTGAGGGAAGCATTTTCCACACTTTTTTTAAAAAGTTGATTTATAAAAAAGGAAACACTGACAAAAACCATAGGATAAGAAGGGTGCAACTCCACATAATTCCTTCCACCAGAACTCTGTATCCTATCCCATCCCCTGGTAGCCTTCCTATTCTTTATCCCTCTGGGAGTATGGACCCAGGGTCATTATGGGGTACAGAAGGTGGAAGGTCTCACTTCTGTAATTGCTTCCCTGCTGAGCATGGACTTTGGCAGGTTGATCCATACTCCCAACCTGTCTCTCTCTTTTCTAGTGGGACACAGATCTAGGGAGGTGGGGCTCCAAGACACATTGGTGGGGTCCTCTGCTTAGGGAAGTCCGGTTGGCATCTAGAACTTGGTGGCTGGAAAAAAGAGTTAACACATAGAGCCAAACAAATTGTTGACTAATTATGAACCTAAAGGCTGGAAAAGTTCATATGAAGAGGCCATGTCATACTATGGGCTTTTGAGGCCTGGCACTGAAGAACTGTCTCTGTGGGGGAACAGATTGACTTTCAGAGTAAAATTAACAGAGACCACATGGCCTATCTTTGCCTGTTGCCCATGACTCACAGCTGTGAATGAAATATTCCCTGGGCACCCACACAGTCATGCCCCATCCACACTGAGGCAGAAAATTAACTGACTGAGGGCCTTGTGTAAAATGAAAACAGGTGGGTCTTATTTGCATGAAAGATCTCTCCTTCTTTGAGAATATAAAAGTAGATGGGAGAGACACAAGAGGAAGCTATATTTCATTTGTGTATGTAAGAAGATAGTACTCATAAGGATCTTCATCATGGCTTGGTCCCCTCTCATCTTAACACTCCTTATTCACTATACAGGTGAGTAGAAATATAGAGGATGAGTAGGGATCTACCTCCTCTAATTTAAGAGAATCTTTACTCTGTTTCTTTTTTTATAGGATCCTGGGCCCAATCTGTGGTGACTCAGCCATCCATATTATCTGGAAATTTGAGGCAGAAGATGACCATCTCCTGTACTGGAAACAACGACAACATAGGACACAGTACCCAGGGAATCTATTTAGATTGGTACCAACAACTCCCAGGAAGGGCACCTAAGCTGATAATATATGATATTACCAATAGATATTCTGGGGTCCCTGATCGCTTCTCTGGCTCCAAATCTGGCAGCACAGCCTTCCTGAGTATCACTGGGCTTCAATCTGAGGATGAGGCTACATATTGCTGCTTTGTTTGGGATGTTAGTCTCAATGGTCTCACAATGTACTAGGTCAATGGGGAAGTGAGACAAAACACACCTTTTTTTAATGATGGCTCTTAAATTTGTAGCTCCCTTCCTCTCAGCATTTTGCTGCTTTCTCCTTAGATGGAGCATAAATCAGAACTCACTCAATGAACTCATTCAACACTGTGTGCATATTTTCTCATCTATGAAATAGTGAATTTATTTTGACTTTTCTCAATTAAAGCATAAATGTGTGGCTACTTGGGCATGCTACACTGGTGACAATTCCAAGAGGTATATGCTTATTTAATTAGACTTCCATACATGAGGCCACAGACATCAGTTTCTTTTATACCTAACTTATTAAATTTATTTTCCTTTGATCATCTTATTGGGTGGGTGAGTAGAAATTTCTCACCTCCACATTATAAGTGTCTACAAAACACTCATGCCCTCGATTTAGGTCCTATTCCATCATCATGGTTTCCAAAGTCCTCCAACCAATCCCACTCCTTCACTGCCTCTTTTTCCAGAGTCCTTTGTTTTGGTTGAATACATCAAACCCAGCCCATGTTTTACTTTGAGATTTACCTTTCTGTTGTTTCTTAATTTCTGCCTATATGAGTAAGACCATCCAGAATTCGTTATTCTATGTTTTGCTTATCTCACTTGTCACAATTCCTTCATTTTTAAATTGTCTTTATTTATTTGTTGGATAGAGACAACCAGAAATTGAGAAAAAAATTAAAAGGGGAGATAGAGAGGGAGAGAGACATAGTGAGAGAGACACAGTGAGACCTTCAGCACTGCTGCACCACTCACAGAGTTTTCCTGTTGCAGGTGAGGACCAGGGGCTTGAACCCAGGTCTTATGCATTTTAACATGTGCACTCAATCAGATGTGCCACCACCTGTCCCCCAATTTTTAATTTAATTTAATTTAATTTAATTTACCAGAGCACTGCTTAGTCTGGTTTGTGGCAATGCTGGGACTTTGGAGCATCAGCCATAAGAGTTTCTTTGCATAATCAGTATATTATCTACCCCTCCAACCTTCAACTTCTTCATTTTATAAACAGAAAACACTGAACATTTATCATTTATTTTGGGTGAATGTACTGTATACTGGTTAAAACAGGACTTTAAATCACAAGACAATACAAATATATAAAAAAGGAGGAGGAGAAGAAAGAGGAGAAGGAGATGAAGGAGGAGAGGAAGGAGGAGAAGGAGATGAAGGACAGGAAGTAGAGGAAGGAGAGGAAGAAAAGGAAGAAGAGGAAGAAGGAGGAAGAAAGAGGAAGAAGAAGGAAGAAGAAGAAGATGATGATGATGAATAAATTAGAAGGAAGAGAAGGAGGAGGAGAAAGAGGAGGAGGAGTGAGAAGAAGAAGAAAAGATTCTAGAAATCAAAATGTGGATTCCCACCCATTAGTCCTACCATTCTATCCATATATTAAACTCACATGAGTAAGTGTGATTAATAAATAGTCAGGTATCATTATTTTCATCATTCAGAGGAAAATATTGTTTTGCAGGGGCTCATAGGCAAGGTCATCAATAGTCTCAGATCTTGGGATTTCCTCAGATAGTGAGGCCATGGAAACATCATGGCCATGTATTTGACACACTTTAAAAGAAATTCAAGATATAAATATTGGGGTGTGATTTCAGAATATATATGGTCTCATTTCAGATGAAATATTTGTATTCAGAGCACATACATGCTATTTGGGTCAAATAGACACATTATTAAATGGCATTTGATACAAATATATAAAATTGTGAGAATCTATAAAAAATTTTTAAATCCTATTTCTGAATCCACTGCTCCTGGAGACCATTTTTTCCCTTTTGTTGGCCTTGTTGTTTTTTATCATTGTTGTGGTTATTATTATTGTTGTTGTCATTGGATAGGACAGAAAGAAATGGAGAGAGGAGGGGAAGACAGAGAGGGGGAGAGAAAGACACCTGCAGACCTGCTTCACCACCTATGAAGTGTCTCCCCTGCAGGTGGGGAGCTGGGGGCTCAAACCAGAACCCTTATGCTGGTCCTTGTACTTCATGCCATTTGTGCTTAACCCTCTGCACTACTGCCCAACTCCCAAAAATTCTATTTAAAATTGCTTAACATATTATGTACAAAGGCAGAAATAAATAATGCTACACCAGTTCTTCTGAATGGCAAAATAATCCATGCACGATATTTAAGTCAGCATAGAAATTAAAGAATATATCCTCAATTAACCTATGTGATCAGGAGCTAACAATAGAAATATATTTAAATTTTTGTTTTCTTCTCTTTTAACAGTTGCACTTGAATGAAAGATAGCTTCACTGATATATAAAATCTAGAGAACTTTGGGATGAGAACGCTAAATGTTGTTGCTGTATATAATATGGACCTACACATTGTACTTTACAATCTTGTAATATACTATTACTAACAACTTTTTAAAAGGAATTCTTATGAAAATATAAACCCAAAAACATATCTAAAAATCAACCGGTAGTTAACTATCCTATGTCATGAGCCCTGTGAGATGCCCTTTGTATTTTTGTTTCAGTAAACCCCAATGTTTTATCAACTCCTTGTATATGAGATGATATCCAGTCTAGCTTCATGGTTGACTTTACAGAGACATTTGTAATGTAGAGTCCATGGTCCTCAATGAGAGCCCACCTCCACACTGTGAATTATAGAGAACTTCATGGTGTGAGAGAGGGGAAAGGCATATTATCTGTGTTTGTGGGCTTAAAAAACCCAATTCCGGAGTTCCCAGATGACCTGAGTAGTGTCAGCTCTAGGAATGTTTCATTCAGGTACTACTGCAATATAGAAGAGACCTAGGAGAAAGTTCATTGTCAAGTAGAAATAGCTTTTCTTTTAGTGAACATAAAGTAATTTGCTGTACTCAAAATCCCAGTAATGATACCGATCAACACACACACACACACATACACACACACACACACACACACACACACACACACACACACACACACACAAACATCCAACATGCCTATCCTATTCTAACTTCATAGCAGAAAGTTCAGGTCGCAGAGAAGCATCCAAACTCTCTGTGGTGGAACTTGTGCC
Organism: Erinaceus europaeus; assembly: GCF_950295315.1. Taxonomy (NCBI): domain Eukaryota; kingdom Metazoa; phylum Chordata; class Mammalia; order Eulipotyphla; family Erinaceidae; genus Erinaceus; species Erinaceus europaeus. The sequence goes on from NC_080167.1 coordinate 21,959,118, forward strand.
CTCAGAATGCATCTCACATCTTAATATCCCATCTTAAAATTCTAAGCACAGTTACTTAGTAGGGAAAAATAAACCTTTCATAGAAAATGGATAAGATAGCATTGTCACCAGAAACAACTTCCAGATGTACATTCAGATTTCTTTAAACTTTCAGAAACTGAAGGAATGTAGCTTACCTTGAGGCCTATGTGCCTGATAGTGTTCAGAAACCCTGGGTTGATTACTGGAAATATTTGATGTTTACCAAGCACAATAGTATCTTCTGGATACAGTAGTAGAATCATGTATGCATGACACCAGGAACCACCAAAAACAACTATAATTAAGAAAAACTAAGAATTTTTATATATGCCAAACTAATACAAAGCTCATGCTATTATCATGTATATTCTTATGTTATGAGATCAGGTTTAACCAACACTGACTCATGATATTACCAAAAAACCAGAAGAGTATTTGTTGCCTTGATATTTCTTCCCTCTGAAGCTTCTCCCCATGTAGGTTGGGATCAAGGGTTTAAACTTGGTCCCTTCAGTATGATGATGTGTGCATACAACCCAGTTCACCATCTCCTGTAACTGTATTCAGCCTGAGAGGATTCAATGAACAGGAAAGATCTTCCCAAAGGGAGAAAGCACAATGGAGTGCACAATTCTCTAGGCTTTGCACATAGCAGAAAAGTTGCCACTGTGTCTCTGTTATCACTCTGTACCAGATTCTGATCTAAGATGTAATGAGACAGTTTTCATCCTCGCACTGAATTGTCAGGGAAGCCATGGAGATATCACACCTGAGCAGTCAGATTATGGCTCTAAAGTCATGAAGAGGAGGAAGGGGCTTGAATGAATGCCAGGATGAAATAGATTAACAATGGACAAAGGAGTGGGTAAGCAGAGGGTGTCAATGATGGTTACTGGGCATCATATTAGACTATGAGTCTCTCTCAGGCCAAAACACTAAGAGTCACCACAAGACTGTTTCTGTGGGGAATAGATGTTTTAAGTGATGAAAACAAAGACCACCACCTGGCCTGCTTTTGCATACTGATCACAACTCACAACTGTGAATGAAGTATCCCCTGGGTACACAGCCATCTATAACCCATGCATACTGAGACAGAAGGACCTTGAGAGGAATCAATCAGGTAATATTGATTTGCATGAAAGATCCCTCCCTCTCTGAAAATGCAAATAGGAAAAAGAGGAGATATAGCAGGTTGCTCTATTTCTTTGGGGGCATCAGAAGATTGTGTTCAATGATGATTCCCATCATGACTTGGTCCTCTCTGCTCTTAGCCCTACTTATCCAATGTGCAGGTAAGTAATGGTAGAGACAGAAGAAAGGACTTTGGAAAGATGGATGGGGATCTACTTCCTCTGCTTTAGCAGTTTCTCTATATTTATGTCTGTTTGTTTGCAGGATCCTGGGCCCAGTCTGTGCTGACTCAGCCATCCTCGGTGTCTGGAAACCTGGGGCAGAGGATCACCATCTCCTGCACTGGAAACAGCAGCAACATAGGGCATAGTACTCATGGAAATTATGTGTCTTGGTACCAACAACTCCCAGGAATGGTCCCCCAAACCCTCATATACCAAACAACCAAGCGATATTCTGGGGTCCCTGATCGCTTCTCTGGCTCCAGGTCTGGCAGCACAGCCTCCCTGACCATCACAGGGCTCCAGTCTGAAGATGAGGTTGACTATTTTTGCTTTGTTTGGGATGCTAGTCTAAGTGCTAACACAGTGCTCCAGGCCAGTAGGGAAGTGAGACAAAAACTATTTTAACTCCTTTAATCTAAACAATGAGCTCTTTCCTCCTTAGATAAGAAACATGAGTCAACACAATCAATGTATTTCTCCAAAACTGTGTGGAGGGTTTGTCATTTCTTTACCTAGTATCTATTTAAATGGAAAAATACTTTTCTCAATTCAAAGAGAATTGTGTGGAGCACACATATGGTGACTGTCCTAAGATGAATGTATTTGACTACTTGGACTTCTATAAATATGACCACAACCTTGCCTATTTTTTCCAATATAATTGGCTACATAGAACATTCTTGTGGGGAATGCCCCACAAAAAAAAAGGGAAAAGCAGGTGTCTCTTTGTCTCTTTTGGGGAAAGCAGGTGTCTCTTTGTCTCTTTCCATCTCTATCACCCATTCCCTCTTGATTTCTGACTTTCTCTATCCAATAAATAATAAAGATAATAAGAATATTTAATAAAATAGACTTAGAACTGGGAAATTTTATCTGGTAAAGAGATAAGTGGCTAAGAATGTTGTAGTATGGGGCTGGGCAGTGGCATAACCAGGTAAGCTCACATACTATGAAGTGCAAGGACCAACACAAGGATCCAAGTTATAGACCCTGGCTCCCCACCTGCAAGCAGAAATATTTCAGTAGCAGCGAAGAAGCAGCAAAGCTGGTCTGCCTGTGTCTTTCTCCCTCTCTGTCTCTCCATTATCTATCAGTTTCTATCTGTTCTAGCTAATAAAATAGAGAGGCTGATAGAAGCAGGGGATTTGTATTACCAGTACCCAACCCCACCAATAACTCTGGAGCCAAAATAATTAGAAGGTTGTAATATAAATATTATTGAACTGTATGAATATTATTGAGCTTTTAAGAATGATGATACTGTCTTCTTCACCTCAATTTGGGTGGAGTTAAAAAGTAGTCATATTAAGTGAGACAAGCCAAAAAAGAAGGATGAATTTGAATTTGGGAAGGTCTCACTTAGTCATAACTTGAAAACACAAGAGCAGGAAGGAAGACACAATATCAAACCTAGACTGCTTTGGTTTCTCTCTCTCTCTCTCTCTCTCTCTCTCTCTCTCTCTCTCTCTCACACACACACACACACACACACACACACACACACACACACACAAAAGGCTCCAGGCAAAGAAAGGATTTGGGGGCTAGAGGGAAGAAGGAATTTAGAGTCCTGGTTCATAATGATGTAAAAAGAAGAATTCTATTTTAAATTGCTCTAAAACAAATTGTCCAAAAAAAAAGTAATACTACAATATCTGTTTCAGTCCATGTGGGACTATGTTCCCAACTTAAACTATGATCATATAATGTTCAGATTATATGATTATGGGGGGAGCACATGGAGGAGCACACAAGGGCCCTGGTTCAACTCCACAGTCTCCAGTTGCATGGAGTAATCCTTACAAGAAGTGAAGCAGAGCTGTGGATGTCACTTTTACTCTCCAACTCCCTATCTCTCCTTCCCTCTTGATTTCTCTCATTTTCTACACAATAAAATGACAACCCTTCAGCTTCATTACTCGGGTGAGACCTTTCCTTTCATAGTATACTCTAATTCCATCTCAGGTGGTTCACTTTCTAACAAAGTCCCAAAACCTAGATATACACCAGTTTCTGTGAGAGAGAGCATATGATCACACGTATCCGTAAACTACTGCAAAATATATACCTGAAAGCAGAAGTACACTAGAGTTTGCAGTGAGTATCCCCCTAACACTTCCTCTCCACTATTCCAAGCTTTGGATTCATGATTGCTCAACAACTTGTTTGGCTTCGTATGTTAACTCTCTTTTCAGTCACCAGGTTCCAGATGCCATCAGGATACTGGCCAGGCTTCCCTGGATTGAAGACCCCACCAATATGTCCTGGAGCACCGCTTCCCCAGAGACACACCCTACTAGGGAAAGAGAAGGGCAGACTGGGAGTATGGACCGACCAGTCAATGCCCATGTTCAGCGGGGAAGCAATTACAGAAGCCAGACCTTCTACCTTCTGTAACCCACAATGACCCTGGGTCCATGCTCCCAGAGAGATAGAGAATGGGAAAGCTATCAGGGGAGGGGGTGGGATATGGAGAATGGGTGGTGGGAATTGTGTGGAATTATACCCCTCCTACCCTATGGTTTTGCTAATTAATACTTTGTTAAAAAATTATCATTCCAATTATTTGGGAAATGTACATATAAAAAACTATAAGAAAAATAAAAGTAAAAGTGACATTAAAACCATTAAAAACATTAAAATTCTCTTTGTTGTGCATTTTTGCTCTCCAATGTTATGACCTACCAAATAAATTCACATAGAGCTGTAGTTATGAGACAGAAATGGAACAGCATGCCAGGAAAGGGGTCCCATACAGAAGACCAAGGTCCCTTTAGTTCCCTTGTTATCAAAGACACTGGAAGGAAGGAGATAATGAATTTGTTTTCAGGTTGAGTTTGGGATTTTATTGATTCATAGGTGGTTTCTGTAACATGCTGAATATTGTTAGACTGTGGGAACAAAATATGTGTTTATTCCCCAAGGAAAGTGAATTATAGATTTATTTCACAGCCTCATACACAGAGAAGAGGATGAGTTATGAATGTGCAGACACTGGGAAAATAAATTAATAATAATAATATCATTTATATATCTTGAGCACAGAAGTCAAAGTTCATGAGCAAATACAATTCAGAGTGTTAGTTGACTGAATCTCAGGTAGTACTGCTTTTGAGGATATGAAATGCAGTTGTTAACTAACAATATGATAAAGATAATATGGCCTGCAAACCATCATTCTTATGCTAGTTTTCATTATTTAAATTTCAAATGTTCTGTAATACTTGAGAATAATGACTCATCAGAAAGTTTGATGCATTTTTCAAGTTCTTTGTCCATCAAATAACTGGTTCTAAACAGGGAAAATGCATGTAGGAAGTTCAAAAACAGGTTGTAATAACTGAGGTAAGGAATGTCATGACATAAGATGCACAGCTGAAAATCTTACTATAGGTGAATACTAGAAGGTGATAAAGTACAGTCATAAAAAAAATAATATTCCTGGGAATTGGGTGGTAGCGCAGTGGGTTAAGCGCAGATGGTGCAAAGCGCAAGGACCAACATAAAGATCGCAGTTCGAGCCCCCAGCTCCCTACCTGCAGGGGAGTCGTTTCACGGGTGGTGAAGCAGGTCTGCAGGTGTCTATCTTTCTCTCCCCCTCTCTGTCTTCCCCTCCTCACTCCATTTCTCTCTGTCCTATCCAACAACAATTACATCAATAATAACTACAACAATAATACAAGTACAACAAAAGGGAATAAATAAATAAATTTTTTTTAAATTACAAGGAATTTTATTATTTTATTTTTAATATTTATTAATTTATTTATAAAAAGCAAACACTGACAAAAAACACAGGATAAGAGGGATACAAATCCACACAATTCCCACCACCAGAAATCTCTATTCACTCCCCTCCCATGATAGCTTTCCTATTCTTTATCCCTCTGGGAGTATAGACCCAGGGTCATTATGGGGTACAAAGGTGGAAGATCTGACTTCTGTAATTGCTTCCCCGCTGAAAATGGGCATTGGTAGGTTGATCCGTACTCCCAGCCTTTCTCTCTCTTTCACTAGTGGAGTGGGGCTCTGGGGAATCAGACACATTGGTGGGGTTGTCTGCAGGTTCCTTATCTGCAAGTAGCAGATAAGGATCTAGGCTTTCTGAGATGGAACTTCTCATGGACTTATGCCCTCATGAAGCATCTCACATTCAATTATCTCACCTTACAATCTCTAAGCATAGTTTTTAGTAAGTAAAAATAAACCTCTAATAGAAAATGGGTAAGATAGTATTGTCACCAAAGAAACTTCCAGATGTATCCTATGTACATTCAGTTTTCTTTGAATCTCTACTATAACATACTATTGGCATGTACATTGCCAAGTTCTTGGCTCAGGTTTAACAAATTCTGCTTCTTTATAGCATAACAACACCAAGTGATGATCTTTAACCCTGATATTTCTCGCTTCTGAAGCTTTCCCCTTGCATGTTGGGATTAAGGGCTTAACAATGTGACGTTAATATGTTAATATGTAACCAAAAAGCCACCTTCTGCTTGCTATATTCTCAGTTATGAGAAGACCCACAGGAAAGGAGAGTTCTTCTTGCCAGGGAGGAAAACAGTAGAGGGCACATTCTCCCAGGCTTTGCACACAAGGAGACAAGTTGCCATGTCAGCATGTCACTACACTTCACTTAATGCTGACCTAGATCTATATAAGACAGGCGGATCTTATCTGTCACTCAGTGGATGCATGATGAGGTCAGACCTGAAGAGTGATACTAGAGCATAAACTGGCCCTGAAGTCATGGAAAGGAGGAAGGGTGCTCTATATCTTGATGTCAGAGATGAACAATGGATACACTTTGGGTAGGCAGGACGTGTCTGAGATGGGTACTGGGTACAAAGTCACACTATGGTTCTTCTAAGCCTGAACACTAAGAGGCACTAGAGTTCTGTCGCTATGGGAAACAGATTGTTATTCAGAGTGATGAACACAGAGAACACCACCTGGCCTCCATGTTATCCTCTGCTCATGACTCACAGCTGTGAATGAACATTCCCTTGGTACCCACACACCCATGCCCCATACACACTGAGGCAGAAGGACTTAAGACTTCGTGAGGAATCAAACAGTTGAGTCTGATTTGCATAAAAGATCCCCCCTCTCTGAGAATATAAATAGGACAAAAGAGACACATAGTGGGGGAGTTCTATTTCTTTAGGTCCAACAGAAGATAGTGCTCAGTGATGATCACCAACATGGCATGGCCCTGTCTCCTCTTAACACTCCTCATTGAGTGCAAAGGTAAATAATGAGGACATTTGAGAACATGAATGGCCTTTGGAACATGAATGGAGATCTGTTCCCTCCTCTTTATCAGATTGTCTATATTTACATTATGTCTATCCCTTTACAGGATCCTGGGCCCAGTCTGTGGTGACTCAACCATCCTCAGTGTCTGGAAACCCAACTTAATGGATCACCATCTCTTGCATTGGAAACAGCAACAACATTGGGGATAGTACTAATGGAAAATATATGTCTTGATACCAACATCTCCCAGCAATGGTCCCCAAGCTTCTTATATATGAAACTACCAAACGATATTCTGGGGTCCCTGATCGCTCCTCTGGCTCCAAGTCTGGCAACATGGCATCCCTGACCATCACAGGGCTTCAGTCTGAAGATGAGTCTGATTATTATTGCCTTGTTGGGGATGCTAGTCTCAGTGCTAACACAGTGTTCCAGGCCAGTAGAGAAGTGAGACCAAAATTACTTCTTACCCCTGTGATGACTCTTGAATCTGTATCTCCATTTCTCTAAACAGAACACTTTCCTCCTTAGAGATTAAACATGAGTCAACACAATCAACAGATTTCTCCAAAACTGTGTAGACATTTTTTTATACTTTTAACCAATATTTATTCAGATGGCAAAAGTACATTTTATTTTCCTTAATAAAACAAATATTTACAGCACACATCTTGTGCCAGTTCTAAGAGGCACTTGTCTACTTTGAATTTCATAAATGAGACCACAGCCTTGGTATATTTTTCAACAGTTAACACAGAGAATATTTTGTGAGGATTACCCATCAGTGCTGCATAATGGGTAGAACAGGACTTTAAATCACAGGACAATAGAAATCTGTGAAAAAAAGGAAAAGTAGAAAAAAAAAAAAAAGAGGAAGGAGGAGGATAAGAAGTACTAGAAATCAAAGTGTGTCTTCATGTAATAATTGCACACACATTGAAGTAAGTATGAATAAGGAGAAATTGGGGCTGGGTGGTGGCACACATGGTTGAGAACCCATGTTAAAGTGCACAAGGACCCAGGTTCAAGTCCCCAGTCCCCACCTGTAGGGTGAATGCTTTGCAAGTGGTGAAGCAGTGTTGCAGTTGTCTTTCTGTATACACCCCCCTTACCTCTTGATTTCTGGCTGTCTCTATCCAGTAAATAAAATAAAGATAATTAAAAAATTATTATTTTTAAAAAATATTTATTTTATTTATTTATTCCCTTTTGTTGCCCTTGTTGTTTTTTTATTGTTGTAGTTATTATTGTTGTTGTCATTGTTGGATAGGACAGAGAAATGGAGAGAGGAGGGAAGACAGAGAGGAGGAGAGAAAGATAGACACCTGCAGACCTGCTTCACTGCCTGTGAAGCGACTCCCTTGCAGGTGGGGAGCCGGGGTTCGAACCGGGATCCTTATGCCGGTCCTTGTGCTTTGCGCCACCTGTGCTTAACCCGCTGCGCTACAGCCCGACTCCCAATTTAAAAATTAATTAGGGAGTTGGGCGGTAGCGCAGCGGGTTAAGCACAGGTGGTGCAAAGCACGAGGACCGGCATAAGGACCCCGGTGTCTATCTTTTTCTCTCCCTCACTCAGGAGAGAATCTTGACCTCCAGGGAGCTTCAGTCATTCATACTCATAAATGATAGATAGAAACCAGGAATCTTCTTCAGGGTTCTGAGCTAGAAGAAGTGAATATTCAGGTTGCCAAGGATTTGTTAATGACTATGTGGTAAGAGAAACATAAACAGGGAAGTTGTCCAAGTATGTACAAGCATGTCCAAGTATGTCACAGTATGTACAAGCCCATCATTGTTCAGTAGAGTTGGGCAATTCCAGGTCTCATATTATTCTCCTGCATCTTCCAGGGGAGAGGCTATTCCTACAAATTCACACCCTGAACCTGGGTGTTGGAATTCAGCTGATCTCTGAAACTGAAGATATAAGTTTGTTTGTTCTCTTGGGGATTCCTGAAAGTAAATTACCTGCTGACATCACTCAAAGGTCCCTGCTCAAGGGTATTTGTCATCAAAGAGTGGATTTAGTTACTGTCAGTGAAGAGAGTCCAATCTGCAGACCTGATATCTTCTGAATGAAAGGTCCTCACTGAACAATTGTGTATTATTGATCACAGGGAGATCCCACAGTGACACGTGTTTAGAATGTACACTCACCATCACACAGGTTTGTAGAAAGAATGGTGTGACAGGGAGGTGGCATGCTGATTAAGACTTTGGAAGCTCTAGTATGAACTGAGTCAAGAAGTGGAGCCAAGTTTAGTATGCGCCACAGTGAAGCACCACTACTCTCTTTTCCTCCTTCTCCCCTTTTCTAAATTTTTTAAATTATCTCTATTTTGCACTATATACCAGTATTGATACCATATGATACACAGTCAATGCCAATGCAACATGGGAATTATATTATGAAAAACATCAAGTTAAACATATACTATGTATAGTCACTCATTATATATACTTATGTATGTACCTTTAACTTTGAATGACTTTTTCAAAAAATTTTTTTATCTTTTTTTTCTTTTAACCAGAGCACTGCTCATCTCTGGCTTATGGTGGTGCGGAGGATTGAACCTGGGGCTTTGGAGCCTCAGGTATGAAAGTCTCTTTGCATAACTATTATGCTATCTACCACCCGCCCCTTTTTAAAAATTCTTAAGAAGAATAATGGTGTTTTTCTGTCCTTCATTCCATAGAAGAAAATGAGTCTAATGTATAAAAAAATAATGGAAGCAATAAATGATGCTCTAATAATTTATCTACTACTTTTTGCTGTGATCTATGACAAGAAGTTATAATATGAGAGATACACTCACCAATCTAAAGATTTGTTATACTTTTTTGTGAGGTATTAGAAATCAACAGATGGAATAGTAAATGAAAATATGTTTGATACAAATGCAATGAAATGTGTTGGTTAATAAATGAAATGCTTAAGTGTTGGCATATGCTAAACTACATTCAAAAGAGGATAAAGGAAATTCACAGCATCTCCTTCAGATTAATTAGCAACTTACTTTTAGTTTTTGGATGTATCAGTATGTTCCATAGATGAGGGCTCTTGTTTGCAAATAAAAATTGACAATGAAATCTAAAGTTTATCACATTCGAAAAGACTTAAAAGTAGAGACAGACCTTGATGTGATCCAGAGTAAACTAGTTATACTTATAATGATCCTGGGACTATATGATCATTTGTAGTGATCCTGGGACCTGTGCCTGCAGGGTATGCTGTAGTACTGACTTTAGTGCCTATAGCAGCACTCTGTGGACCATTCATTCAGAGGAGCCTAGTTCTAGGGCTGTGCTCTGTGTTTGCTGATGGAGTTCAGCAGCTGTGTCTACTCGGGCATGATAAATTCCCCTGAGGAGAGAGCTTCGTGCTGTTATAACAGAGGCTTCCTCCCAAGGATCTCCCATGTGTGACTTGTGAGTTGAATTGCAGTTTTAAAGCTCAAAGAGGTCTGGGAACTCAACAGGTAAATGAATTCCATTGAGAAAACCTCTTATTCGTGTGTGGGAATGGACTAAGTGAACTACCACCTGACCTCGTCTCCTCTGGTGTGCAGGTGTAGAAGATATTTAAAATATTAGTGTGTGTGTGTGTGTGTGTGTGTGTGTTGCTCCTCTCTAGGAATTTCTTACTCCAAGACACTTCTTTATTCCATTTTTTAAAAAATTAATGATTAATAGTAAGTTATAAAATTGTAAGAGTACAGGGAGTAGTTCCAAATTGCAGCTACCACCAATGTTCGCCCACCTACCAAATATAATAGCATAGTTCTCACAAAATCTTAGAAACTATTTGGTTTCTTCTCTTTCTCCCACCCCCTCTCTCTAAGGTCATGTATATGAGATCTCTAGATACCACATCTGAGTGAAACTTCCATAGGCATAATCCCCTCTGGCTCTGTCCATTTTGTCCCAAAGGACACAAAGTTGTCTTTTTTATTGCAGAGTAGCATTCCATGAGGTATATGCCCCATAACATCTTCATATGTGAAAGAGTATATCCTTTGAAAATGTACAATTGTGTAAATTAAAATGATATACACACATATTAAATGATTCTGTTTAAAAGACATTTATGATATTGCACATTAAATCCTAGAAATTCCCACATGTCCACCAGTTTTCATCTTACTTTTTCTTACTTTGTATGTGTACACACAATTCCTAATTTGAAAAGGCTTCTACCATATGACCATGTATGTTCTTGAATTGAGTAATAGGACTGAATTCCTATTAAGAGAATATGGGAAATGTGGGTTTTATCTGGGGAAAAATAACAAACGATAAATATATACAGCATAAAAAAATAGGAAGGGGCATGAGTTCTCTTCTCACGTACTGTCATCATCATAAAGATTTCCTCACAGATTGGAGAGGATCCAAAGGGAAGGAGATCTTTATCCACCAGGAAGGAACCATACTGCAGAGGACACAACCACAGTGGTCTTTCACACCAGGGGACAGGTTTCCATGTGTGACTTATCACTGATTTGAAAGTGATTCTGATCTAATAGCAGTTTGTCAGTTTATCCTAACACTCAATTGTCAAATGAGACAGGGTGAGATCACACACATGAAGAATCAGACTAGAGCATAAACATGGGCTTGGTCATGAAAATGTAGAAAACGTTTTCTATGTATTACCTTAAAGATGGATAAGGAAAGACCAGTGAGTAGGTAGAAGGTGTCTCTAATAGGTTCTAGTTATCATGTTTCACTATGATTCTTCTAGTCATGGACACTAGGAGGTGCTCAAGGACTGTTTCAGTGAGTACAGGTTGCTTCTCAGAGTAATAGAAAATTACTACCTGGTCTGCCCATTACCCTCTTCTGGGGACTCACTGCTGTGAGGGAAGAAGTATTGCCCACACAGTCTTGCTCCATCCATCCTGAGGCACAAGAACTGACTTAGGACTTGTGAGTAATCAAAATGAGGCACATCTCATTTGCGTGGGTGACCCTGCCCTCTTGGAGAATATAAAGAGGAGGCAGAAAAGAAGGAAGAGACATAGGGGGAAGTTCTACTTCAGTTTGGGACATAGAAAGAGAGGACACAGTGATAAGCTGCATCATGAATTGGACTCCTCTCCTTCTAACCTTCATTGTTCACTGCACAGGTAAATCAAGCTGGGGATAGAAAGATTCATCCTAGTAAGATGAATATGGATCTGCTTTATCATCTTGGAGTAAAATATTGATCACTATGTCTTTTCCATTTACAGGATCCTGGGCACAGTTTGTGCTGACTCAACCATCCTCAGTGTCTGGGAACATAGGGCAGAGGATCACCATCTCCTGCATTGGAGACAGCAACAACATAGGGCATAGTGCTTTTGGAAATTATGTATCCTGGTACCAATGACACCCAGGAATGGTTCCCAAACCTCTTATACATGAAACTACCAAACGACCTTCAGGGATTCCTGACCGATTCTCTGGCTCCAAGTCTGGCAACACAGCCTCACTGACCATCTCTGGGCTGGAGCCTGAGGATGAGGCTGAATATTACTGCTTATCTGGAGACATTAGTAATGCTGCCCCCACAGTGCTCCAAGACATTGGGGAAGTAAGACAAAAACCTCCTGTCATCCTTGATGGTTCTTCTTTGTACATTCTCCATTTCCTTAGAAATATCTGTTTATTGGTGTGTTCAAAATCTTGTGAAAACCCACTCAATGGATTTTCCCAAATGTTGCTTAATTTTCTCATGTTCTTTGTTTAATATCTATTATGACAGTAATAATTTTGTATTATTCCTGAATTAACACAAGTGTGTCTATACTAAGATAGCCTACACTGGTTACAGTTCATATATATATATATATATATATATATATATATATATATATATATATATATATATTTCCTGCTAGATTGTTGTTAACTAAGGACACAATTATTATTGTTGTTTCTGTTTTCCCAGACAATCATTTAACCCTGAATTGTGGCAGCCATGGTGATTAAACCTGAGAGCTTGGAGCCTTGAATATTAAAGACTTTTGCATAAAATTGATGCATCTATCCAGCCCCAGATTTGGAAGTTTTACCAATAATAACGACACACTGTTTATTTGCTATAAGAACTGGAACTATATACTGCCAAAATATGTTTTAAAAAAACACTTTAGGGGGCTGGGTGGTGTAGCACCTCATTGAGCACACATGTTATAATGTGAAAGGACCCAGGTTTGAACCCCTGGTACCCACCTACCCACCTGCAGGTGGAAAGTTTTACAAGTAGTAAAGAAGTGCTGCAGGTGTCTCTCTGCCTCTCTCTCTCTCTCAATCTCCCTTCACCTCTTGACTTCTAGCTCTCTATCCAATAAATAAATAAAGACTTAAAATATGAAAAATAAATGTTTTTGGGAGTTGGGCGGTAGCGCAGCAGGTTAAGCGCATGTGGCGCAAAGCACAAGGACCGACGTAAGGATCCCAGTTCGAGCCCCCGGCTCCCCACCTTCAGGGAAGTCGCTTCATAGGCGGTGAAGCAGGTCTGCAGGTGTCTCTCTTTCTTTCCTCCTCTCTGTCTTCCCCTCCTCTCTCCATTTCTCTCTGTCCTGTTCAACAACGATGACATCAATTACCACAACAATGTTAAACAACAAGGGCAACAAAAGGGAAAATAAAATAAATAAATATAAAAAAATTTTAAAAAAATAAATGTTTTTTAAAAAGAAAAAACATTTTAAATTTTAGTACAGAACCCACAAAAATAGATAAGAAAAATACTAGAAACCATGAGGGCCAGGTGATGTAGCACCTAGTTGAGCACACGTGTCACAATGTACAATGAACTGGGCCCAGGTTTAAGTCCCCAGTCCCCACATGGTGGTGGAAAGCTTTATGAGTAGTGAAGCAGTGTTACAGATGCCTCTCTGTCTTTTTCCCTCTCTACTACTTTGTTCTCTCTCAATTTCTAACTGTCTCTATCTAATAAATAAATATAAGGGGTCAGGCATACTGGGCTAAACATACTGGGCTAAGCGCACATAGTTTCAAGCATAAGGACCCAAGGAAAGATTCCTGTTCACACCGCAGGCTCCACACCTGCAGAGAGGTCGCCTCACAAGCAATAAAGTTAAATAAATGCAACAAGCAACATCATCCTATAAAGCCCAAAGCATTGTCTTGATGCTTGAAGAAGATTCCCAGGATTGAAGTGCTGTTGATCGAATATGGAGAACCTTGGGTTCAACTGGGAAAAATGAACACACAGTAAATAGTCCCACTAAAACTCTATGTAAAGAACATGATTATTCAGATAAAACTCTCATACAACAACAGAGACATCAATTCTCTTTAGTGTTGAGGGGATATAAATTGAATCAAGATCTCTATTCTCCAGAGAAAACCAAAAACAAACAAACAAACAAAAAAGAAGATGACCAAGCCCCCTACATTTTGTATAAAGAAGAAAAATCTCCACAGGGACTGGCACTGGTCATGATCCTGCTCTAAGAGAAGTTTATATGAGAGACACTTACTCTGTTCTGACCACTGAACAACTAGTTAAGAGGGTTGTGGGGAGATCATCCCTGAGGAGTCAAACTTAAGTGCAGAGATAGTCCAGAAGTCATAGAAAGACCACATATTCCTATATCTGTTCTGCCATTAAGAAAGAGGTAGGTAGTGGAGAGAGCAGCAAGGGTGTATGAGGGGGTCACATATGATCTCTGTTCAACACGTCACACTGTGGTTTATAAGTCACCAGGGGGCACTGGAGGATTGTTTGTGAAGGTTCTTGACTAATCAGAATGGGTCCACCTCTTAGCATTGCCAGATGCTTTCTACTTAAGATTGACAGCTGCTAGTGTTCCTATCTCTCATATCTATAAAGCTCCACCCCTGCCCAACATAGGTGGAGGAAACTGACTAGAGCCAAGTAATGAATCAGAAAATGATGGTGATCTTATTTGCATGAATAGATCCTCCCATTGTGAGAATGTGAAGAAAAGGAGCAACAGATTTTTAGGGGTAGCTCTACTTCACCTGTAGGGTCTTAAAATGCTGAACTCAGCAACAGTCTCCACCATGACCTGGCCTCTTCTTCTTATCTTCATCTCTCACTGCACAGGTGACTGAATATGGGGTGATGGGAAGGGGTCTTCTAAAAATGAATGGGGATTTCTTTCCTTGTCTTGCGGACTTCATCAACTTCATCTCTTCTATTGCAGGTTCTCGGGCCCAGTCTGTGCTGACTCAGCCAGCCTCAGTGTCTGGGAACCTGGGCCAGAGGATCACTATTTCCTGTGCTGGAAGTAGCACAAATATTGGGAATAGTTATTATGGTAAATATATATCCTGGTACCAGCAATTCCCAGGAGCTTCCACCAAACTTCTTATATATGAAACTACCAAACGGCCATCAGGAATCCCCGATAGGTTCTCTGCCTCCAAGTCTGGCAATTCAGCTTCTCTGACCATCAATGGACTGCAATCTGGGGATGAGGCTGACTACTACTGTCATTGTTATGATAATAATCTTAGTGATCCCACACTATTCTAGGCCTGTGGGGAAGTGAGACAAGAACTTACTATCAGTCAAGCAATGGGTAATCTCTGTGTAATCTCCTTTTAACATGACAGCTGCTTCCTTGTTTGTTCAAAAACTCTTCTCAGTGATCTGTGTAATAAAATGTCTATTGACTTCCTCATCCTCTCAAGTTTTCTCAATATATTTATGTGTTCTTGAATTGAACAGAAATCTGTGGATACTGGTCAGTTATATGAGGGGCATGTTAGTGCTCTATTGCTACCATAATGACCATCATAAGCTTGGAAGATTTACCAACAGAAATGTGTTTTCTCGTAGTACTTGAATCTAGAAATTTAAGATAAATAATTTGACAAATACAGGTTCTTCTAATTTTTGTATGTCTCTCGTATGTCTGATTATCTGTGATCTGTGTGCCCACCTTGGGTTATCTTTGCCTTATAAAAATAGTAGACCTAAGAATAAAACACAAAGCAGAACTTAGACTGGAGTTGGTGCATTGTACCAAAGTAAAAGACTCTAGGGTGGAAGGAAGAGTGTTTAGGTCCTGGAACATGATGGGAGAGGAGGACCTGGCAGTGGAGGGTAGGTTATGATGTGGAAAACCGAGAAATGTTACATATGTACAAACTACTGCATTTTACTGTGGACTGTAAATAACTAATCCATCAGTAAATAAAATAATGTTTTATTACAAAATAACAGATTTAATAAATTAGAGTCATTTAGTAGCCACACTGACTTTAATACCTTCATCAAAAATATCAAATGAAATCACATATTTGGACTTGATTTCCCCAGTAGATATTATATATTTTATGATTTTATGATTCAGTACACAGTGGTTTTTCAACAAAACATCAGGACACAGAGTTCAACAGTTTCTACCTCAATGTACTCAGCTACTGACATCTGCATAACTTTACCATTTACTGTGTATCTATATGTGCCAGACATGGGTGTAGAGAAGCTCAGTACATAAATTAACAATATGAGAAGGCCCTCATATTGCACAGGAGAAGACAACTCACCTGGGTTGTTTCTTTGACATGTATACGACCCAATCTGAACACAGTCCTCATTACACTAGAAGAAGTTTTGATGCTATGGTGTCCTCTCTCTGCCTGTCTTTCTGTCTATATCTATCTCAAAAAGTTGATACAGAGTAGAAAAACTCCTATGATAACAAGAATAAATAAAAAATAAGATATTGTGCTCATGGAACTGGAAATTTTTGTGAGAGACAGAACAAACAAATAAAAGCAAAAGGCAGATGTCTTTGTAGAGTTAGGGAAGGTATGGTGAGAGGGTGGTTAGGTTGCTCTAGAGGAGATAATATTCAGCAGAAGAATTTTATTTAGATTAGCAGTGCCTAGATACTTCAGAGAAAATGGGAAAGATAAAAGGTAAAGGAAACTGCATCCCACAGTGACCTTGGATCCATACTCCCAGAGGGTTAAAGAATAGGAATGCTATCAGGGAAGAGAATGGGATACAGAGTTTTGGTGGTGGGAATTGTGTGAAGTTGTACCTCTCTTATCCTATGGTTTGGTTTAGTCAGTGTTTCCTTTTTATAAATAAAAAATTAAATTGAGAAAAAAAGGTAAAGTAAAAGACTCTGGGATGGGTGGAAGGAGAGTTCAGGTCCTGGAACAGGATAGCAGAGGACCTAGTGGGGGTTGTATTATTGTCTGGAAAACTGAGAAATGTTATGCATGTACAAACTATTGTATTTACTGTTGACTGTAAAATATTAAACCCCCAATAAAGAATTTTTTAAAAAGAAAAGAGAGAGATAAAACAGAAAAAAAACCCCACAAATACCAGATTAGTCTCACTTACAGTCATAACTTAAGAAGCAAAGCAAAAAAAGGGAAATACAGGGGAAAGGGGTTGAGGGATAGGGGGGAGTCTGCTAATATAATGATTTTGACAACAGGTTCTCATGCCTGAGGCTCTGAGTCCCCAGGTTCAATCCAACCACACCACAAGTCAAAGTCAGATGTAAACAGCGCCCTGGTAAAAATAAATAAATATTTAAAAAAAGAAAGAGAAAGAAAAGGGAAGCACAGGGTGAAACTCGAATTAGGTGAGATGTGTTGCATCCAGCAAAAGCAAGGGGGTTATGGTAGGGAGAGGACATCAAGTCCCTAGGGCATAATGGTAAAGAGAGACTTGGGTGGGTGGCAGCAAGAGTGTGCAGACACAGCCCTGGGGAGATAAGGAACTATATGTGTGAATCAACAACTTTCCTATAAATCATTACTTCCCCAATAGGAGGTTTTACAAAGAAAGAGAGAAATAAAGAAAAGATAAAATGAGGGTTAAGCTGGGAACAAATGGGGATATGGCTGAAACATATGTCAGACAATAGGTCCTGGACCCCTGTAGGGCAGGAAAGATTGAGAAAAAAAAGTCATATTTCCTATGTTTTGGAAAGAGGAGGAACTGACTGGGATTGAGGAAAGGAGGAACTAAAGTTGGGTTCTCCTATACTAGGTGGTTTTGTTCAAAGTTGATCAGAATGAAGCCCCATCTAGTTGAATCAGAAATAATTAAACTTCTCATTTTTAGAAAGTGTGATAGGACTCAACTAAATAGTGACCTTCTCAGAAGTACTAGGAATGTTGTATCTAGGTTTTTCTCAATCACACACAATCCTCTTGAAACTTTGTATATATTAGGTATCAACATGCTGTTTAAAAAACAGAAAGTAAAGATTGCCAGAGACAGGACCATGAATTAGCAGCTGCTGCATTTCATGCCCTTGATCAACTTGTTAAAGCAAAAAAGTAACCTGGAAACTCAGCAAATTACAACTGGGATCTCATAAGTATCTCAATAATCTGCAAGTGGGTGCAGGCATGTGTAGTCAGTGAATGGACCAAGGGTCAGGGAGAAACTCCTAGGAATTAAGTAGCCACTCCTAGGGGCACATGGTACCATATTGGTAGCTCTGCAGTGGAACACATTGTCAGAGGCAAGAAGACAAGGGATTTCTGGGTGCTTACCCTATGAACTCAGGGGCAATGTGATTTTTTAAGAGTTAATTTATTTATCCATGAGAAAGATAGGAGACATGACAGAGAAAAAAAAGACATCACTCTGTTACATGTGCTGCAATGTATTAAACTTAGGAATTCATGATTGAGAGTCCAGTGTTTTATCCACTGTGCTACCTCCCAGGGTAATAGGATATTAAACTACCCACAATGTTTCACCAGTGTCTAACAGAAAAAATAAAAACAAACAAGCATGACCTAGAACTAAAGCCTTGTGGTTGCTCAAGCAAGGAAAATAAATCCTGGGCAACTTCCAGAGGTATGGGAAGAAATTAGCATCTTTCAAACTTTACTCCCCTGATAAGTTAAAGCAACAACAAAAACAGAACAAACTCACCTGAAAGCATACCCACTTACAAATGCAATTAAAAATTCTCACTTACCCATAAATGGGTGCAAGTATGCATGATCAGTGCAATGTTCAGGTCTTGGAACATGATGGCAGAGAAGGACCTACTTAGGGGGTTAGAGAGTTATGTGGAAAATTGATAAATATTACACATGTACAAACTACTAGATTTTACTATTAGCCATAAACCATTATTCCCCCATAAAGGTAAAAATAAATATAAAATAGTTAAAAGAGAGATGTTCCAGTTTCATTATCATCAGAGCTCTGGGTCTATTCTAGCTGGAACAGTCCTCCAATTTCAGAGCAGACTATGCCCCGGGACTGAGGCACTTAAAAGTGAGATGCTATATGTAAAAAAAAAAAAAAGTTAAATGTCTAGAAGGAATTCTAACAGAAGTTTCTGAAACCCTTACTGATATCATAGCTTTTAGTTGTGATGACAGGGAAAGAGAGGGTCATATGGGGGGACCTAAGACTATGGTGCTTTTTTTGTAGGGCATGTAAGGTCATACTGTAGGTTATAATATTGCAGAAAGAAAGCATAATAATTGCTTTAAATGTTCATGATCTGAATTCACAAACTAAAGCATGAGTGGGGTTAAAAAAAAAATAAACAACAGGACTTCCGGAGGTGGGGCTACAGAGCAGCAGCAACTGTGATTGTCTCCTCTCCTATCTTGGGTCAACTAAGAATACCAAAGGAGACCACCAGGAACCACAATAAGACAAGACTAGAACAACTTCAGGAACCCAACAAATCACCAGTGAGTGCAAACACGTTTGGCTCATGGACAAAGAACAGCCTAGGGAGAGATTAAGTGGCTGGTAACAGTCCAGCAATTTACTAGTTGAGACACCACATCCAGTCTGTTTCACCAACAAGGGAATGGCTGAAGGGAGGAGAGGACTACCTTAAGACTCACCAGCTGCAAATATGCTACTCCATTGCTACTGCCATCAGAATCTGGAACCAGGGGACAGAGAAATAAGGAGGAAACTCAGGAGAAAATCTATACCTCGGTGGCCTAGTGGTGGGGCTGTGAAAGTCTCTTTGCATAACCACTGGATTATCTCTGTCCCACCCTGCATTATATCTTGGTTAGGATCTAGAGAACCTGGAAGAAATGGACAATTTCATAGATACCTACAAACTTCCAAAATTAAGTAAAGAGGAACTAGATCACATGAACAGGCCCACCACAGTTAATGAAATTGAAAAAGTTATCAAAAATCTTCCCAAAAATAAAAGTCCTGGACCAGATGAATTCTACAAAACCTTCAAAGAAGAACTAATACCTCTACTTTTAAAAGTCTTCCAGAAGATTGAAGACACTGGAATACTCCCTTCCAGCTTCTATGAAGCCAACATCACTTTGATACCAAAAGCAGACAGGGACACAACCAAAAAAGAAAAGTACAGCCCAACATCTCTGATGAACATAGATGCTAAAATATTGAACAAAATTCTAGCCAACCAAATACAGCAGTATATTAAAAAGATTGTTAATTATGAACAAGTGGGGTTTATCCCAGGCATGCATCAATGCTTTAATATACGTAAATCAATCAACATGATCCACCACATCAACAAAAGAAAGACCAAAAACCACATGGTCATATCAATAGATGCAGAGAAAGCCTTTGACAAAATACAACATGCCTTTATAATCAAAACACTACAAAAAATGGGAATAGATGGAAAGTTCCTCAAGATAATGTAGTCTATATAGCAATCCTACAGCCAACATCATACTCAATGATGAAAAACTGGAAGCATTTCCCCTCAGATAAGGTACTAGACAGGGCTGCCCACTATCACCATTACTATTCAACATAGTGTTGGAAGTTCTTCCTATAGCAATCAGGCAGGAACAAGGAATTAAAGGGATATGGATTGGAAGAGAAGTCAATCTCTCCCTGTTTGCAGATGACATGACAGTATACATAAAAAAAAAACATAAGGAACATAGCAACAAGCTTTTGGATATAATCAGACAATACATCAATAAGGTGTCAGGCTACCAAATTAACATTCAAAAGTCAGTGCCATTCTTCTACACAAACAACAGGTTAGAAGAAGTTGAAATCCAGAAATCGATTCCTTTTACTACAGCAACAAAAACAATAAAATATCTAGGAATAAACCTAACCAAAGAAGTGAAAGATCTTTATACTGAAAATTATGAGTCATTACTCAAGAAAATTGAAAAAGACTCGAAGAAGTGGAAAGATATTCCAGGATCATGGGTTGGAAGAATTAACATCATCAAAATGAATATACTACCCAGAACCATATACAAATTTAATGCTGTCTCCATCAAGATCCCAACCACATTTTCAGGAGAATAGAACAAATGCTACAAATGTTTATCTGGAACTAGAAAAGACCTAGAATTGCCAAAACAGTCTTAAGAACAAAGAACAGAACTGGAAGCATCACACTCCCAGATCTCAAACTGTATTATAGGGCCTTTGTAATCAAAACTACTTGAAACTGAAACATGAATAGACACACTGACCAGTGGAATAGAATTGAGAGCCCAGAAATAAGCCCCCACACCTATGGATATCTAATCTTTGACAAAGGTGCCCAGACTATTAAATGGGTACAGCAGAGTCTCTTTAACAAATGATGTTGGAAAAAATGGGTTGAAGCATGCAGAAGAATGAAACTGAACCACCATATATCACCAAGTACAAAAGTAAATTCCAAGTGAATGAAGAACTTGGATGTTAGACCAGAAACTATCAGATACTTAGAGGAAAATATTGGCAGAAATCTCTTCTGCATAAATATTAAAGACATCTTCAATGAAATGAATCCAATTACAAAGAAAACTAAGTCATGCATAAACCTATGGGACTACATCAAATTAAAAAGCTTCTACACAGAAAAATAAACAACTACCCAAACCAAGAGACCCCACACAGAATGGGAGAAGATCTTTACATGCCATATATCAGACAAGAGTTTAATAACCAACATATATAAAGAGCTTGCCAAACTCAACAAGAAAACAAATAACCCTATCCCAAAATGTGGAGAGGACATGGACAGAATATTCACCACAGAAGAGACCCAAAAGGCTGAGAAACACATGAAAAAATTCTCCAAGTATTTGATTCTCAAAGAAATGCAAATAAAGACAGCAATGAGATACCACTTCACTCCTGTGAGAAAGTCATATGTCAGAAAAGATAACAGCAGCAAATGGCTGGAGAGGTTGTGGGGTCAAAGGAACCCTCCTGCACTGCTGGTGGGAATGTAAATTGGTCCAACCTCTGTGGAGAACAGTCTGGAGAACTCTCAGAAGGCTAGAAATGGACCTACCCTATGATCTTGCAGTTCCTCTCCTGGGGATATATCCTAAGGAATCCATCACATCCAGCCAAAAAGATCTGTGTAAACATATGTTCTTGGGAGCACAATTTGTAATAGCCAAAACCTGGAAGCAACCCAGGTGTCCAACAACAGATTAGTGGCTGAGCAAGCTGTGGTATATATACACAATGAAATACTACTCAGCTATAAAAAATGGTGACTTCACCGTTTTCAGTCGATCTTAGATCTAAGTCGATGGACCTTGAAAAATTCATATTAAGTGAAATAAGTCAGAAACAGAAGGATGAGTATGAGATGAACTCACTGTCAGGCAGAAGTTGAAAAACAAGATCAGAAGAGAAAACACAAGTAGAACCTGAACTGGAATTGGCGTATTGCACCAAAGCAAAAGAGTCTGGGTGTGGGTGGCTGGGGGGAGGAGGGAATACAGGTCCAAGAAGGATGGCAGAGGACCTAGTAGGGGTTGTATTGTTATACGGAAAACTGAGAAATGTTATGCTTGTACAATCGATTGTATTTACTGTCCAATGTAAAACATTAATTCCTCAATAAAGAAATTAAAAAAAACACCCATTGCTGACTGCAAGAAGCATATCTTACCTTTGATTTTAAAAAAATAGGCATTTTCAGCCACCAAGTTGCAGAGGCTATCATCTGCAGGTGGAGTCATATGAGGAAAATCTCTGCTCTAAGTTTTTTTTTTTTTCAGTGAAATTATTTTCTTGAGAGATGCAGAAAGACTCTCCAATTACAGATGCTGTTTTAAGGATAAAAAAAAATAGTCACAGACTTATATTTTCCTATATAAGCAGTTTTATTAAACTATTGTGCTCGCTTCAGCAGCACATACACTAAAGTATTTGTGGCATACCATGGAGTTGACCCATAGAAAGTGGAATGACTCACATGATAGCATACTGATTTGCCATGCATGTGACCCAGGTTCGAGCCAAGTCTTTATCCTCTCCATACACACATGCACAGCACATTGAATGCAGCTTTAGTGGTCTGATATCTCTCTCTCCATCTCTCTCTAGCTCTCTCTCCACAACTTAAGCATAAATCAATGTATTAACATGTCTGTGTCCTAGATAGTGAGGGAGTTGAAAGTCATATTTATTAGTGTAACATCTTTCATATCCAATATGTATTAATTTACAATCCCTTTTTTACTTTATCCTTATGTCAGAAAGGCAGAAATAATATTATTATCAGAAAAGAAAATCACACCAAAATCTGGGCTCAGACTTCTCAGTCAGCGTTTGTGAGGTTATGTTAACTCCTATGAAACTGTAGAAATATTAGTACTAATGTAGTTGCTGAGGTCTTTAATTTTAAATATTCTGGCTTGATTCTCTGTAGAACTTGGCTATAGCTGTTATGCAGCACTCTAAAGAAGTTAGGATACTATAAATAATGAAAAATTGGCGTCTTCTTTATTTTTTTGCAATGTAGCAAACTAAAATCTTAAATTGCATTAAACTGAATTAAAATAGAAATCATACAGAATCCCAGGACTTATTAAAAACTGCAAGTGGGAATATATCATTTGAATTTAAGCCTCATAACCCATTCCAATACATATATTTGATTTCTATTATCCCTCAAAAATTTTGTTAGATTTGCCTATTAATATTTATCTATCAAAACACCAAATTCTCACTGATCACAGATTTCAAACTAAATAATCATTAGAGGTGTGTACTCCTATGTTCATAGAAGCACAATTCATAATAGCTAAAACCTGGAAGCAACCCAGGTGCCCAACAACAGATGAGTGGCTAAGAAAGCTGTGGTATATATACACAATGGAATACTATGCAGCTATCAAGAACAATGAACCCACCTTCTCTGACCCATCTTAGACAGAGATAGAAGGAATTATGTTAAGTGAACTAAGTCAGAAAGATAAAGATGAGTATGGGATGATCCCACTCATCAACAGAAGTTGAGTAAGAAGATCTGAAAGGGAAACTAAAAGCAGGACCTGATCAAATTGTAAGTAGGGCACCAAAGTAAAAACCCAGTGGTGAGGGGTAGACATGCAGCTTCCTGGGCCAGTGGGGGGTGGGAGTGGGCGGGAGGGATGGGTCACAGTCCTTTGGTGGTGGGAATGGTGTTTATGTACACTCCTAGCAAAATGTAGACATATAAATCAGTAGTTAATTAATATGAGAGGGGGAAAATCAATTGTATAGGCTGTGTATTTGATATGCGGACTCTCTCAAAAGCCTAGACCAAGTAGATTAGAAGCATCCAAATAGCACAGCTATATACAAGATACTGGATACTGTACAGCAAACCATAACAAAAGGACTTTTCAAAGTTAACCCAATTACCAAATGATGTGATGATAACATTAACTATCAATTGTCCTTTTGAACCCTAAGACAGCAGGAACCTCACATCTCCACTATAGAGCCCCTACTTCCCCCAGTCCTGGAACCCTTGGATAGGGCTCACTTTCCCATATGCCTCTCCCAACCCATATCAAATAATATTGCATCTGCTGATCACAACCTAATCAACGCAATGATGGCCACCTCAACATGCTTCACTTCAGACTGTGTTCAGAGGCTTCACGTGTGGAATGACAACCCTTCAGCTTCATTACTCGGGTGAGACCTTTCCTTTCATAGTACACTCTAATTTCATCTCAGGTGGTTCACTTTCTAACAAAGTCCCAAAACCTAGATATACACCAGTTTCTGTGAGTAAAAGCATATGTTCACACGTATCCATAAACTACTGCAAAATATATACCTGAAAGCAGAAGTACACTAGAGTTTGCAGTGAGTACCCCCCTAACACTTCCTCTCCACTATTCCAAGATTTGGGTCTATGATTGCTCAACAATTTGTTTGGCTTTGTATGTTAACTCTCATTTCAGTCACCAGGTTCCAGATGTCATCAGGATGCCGGCCAGGCTTCCCTGGACTGAAGACTCCACCAAAGTGTCCTGGAGCTCCACTTCCCCAGAGACCCACCCTACTAGGGAAAGAGAGAGGCAGACTGGGAGTATGGACCGACCAGTCAACGCCCATGTTCAGTGGGGAAGCAATTACAGAAGCCAGACCTTCCACCTTCTACAACCCACAATGACCCTTGTTCCATGCTCCCAGAGGGATAGAGAATGGGAAAGCTATCAGGGGAGGGGGTGGGATATGGAGATTGGGTGGTAGGAATTGTGTGGAGTTGTACCCCTCCTACCCTATGGTTTTGTTAATTAATCCTTTCTTAAATTAAAAAAAAAAGAAAGAAAGAAATGTTCACTGGACTCTAGTGAGTAATGTATTTATCATACAGTTACCATAAAAGGAACATTGATTTCTATTGATTCTATGCATAACTCTTTGTTTTAGATATAGCTCACATAAGGATCATGAGTTTCCTTTGCAAGGTTGAAAAGACTACTTGAAAACTAGTATCTTGTTGGGGGGCTGAGTGGTGACGCACCCAGTTAAGCACACATATTAACAAACACAAGGACTGCATGCCACCTGCAGGCGGTCTGCTTCATGAATGGTGAAGCAGGTCTGCAGGTATCTATCTCTCTCCCAGTCTCCCTGTCCCTTCTCAATTTCTCTGTCTTAGCTGATAAAACTTAGAAAACCAGACCTTCCACTATCTACACACCATAATGATCCTGGGTGCATACTTCCAGAGGGATAACAAATAGGAAAGCTTTCAAAAGGGGGTGGGATAGGGAGGTCTAGTGGTGGGAACTGTAAGGAATTGTTCCCCTCTTATCCTGTGGTCTTGTCAATCAGTAAGGAAAAATGGCTGCTAGGAGCAGAGGATTTATAGTGTCGGCACCAAGCCCCAATGATAGCCTGAAAGCAAATATAATCAATTAATTAATTAATATCTAAACATACAATAATATTAATAAATTTTCAGGATATCTCAGTTGTTATATTTTATCTAATACAACTAGGACCTGAAGTTGACTTTTTCTTCAGAGGGTAAAAGAGATACAGGCTCAGAGAGACAGAAGGTGATGAATAAAGTTGTCACAGCACCAAAACTTCCCCCTTTAGAGTGAGAGCAAAACTAGCCAGGGTCATGTGTGTAACAAAGCAGACACACTATCCAGGTGAGCTTTCTTGCTGGATCCTAGTTTTAATTCTTGAACTAGTCCTTGGTTTCATGATTGTAAGTTCCATAGCACAGTTGTACTGTGAGCTAAAACTAAGGGCATTATTCATGGACTTGTGAATAGAAGGAGCAACCAGATGAGATGAAAAAATCAGGCTTGGAGTATGGGTCGACCTGCCAAATTACAGGTTCAGTGGGGAAGCTATTGCAGAAGTCAGACCTTCCACCTTCTGCACCCCATAATGACCCTGGTTCGATATTTCCAGAGGTTTAAATAGGAAAGCTATCAGGGGAGGGGGTGAGATACAGAGTTCTGGTGATGGGGATTGTGTGGAGTTGTACCCCTCTTATCCTAGGGTTTTTGTCAGTGTTTCCTTTCTATAAATAAAAATTTAAAAAAAAAAGAGAGGAAGGAAGGAAGGAAGGAAGGAAGGAAGGAAGGAAGGAAGGAAGGGAGAAAGAAAAAGTCAACTGTGTTCTTAGGGATCTGGTCTCTTGTGTATGACACAAGACCAAAAGGGGGAGCTCTGATACTGTGTTTTCATCTCTATATATAGTTTTTATCTCTTCAGTGAAGACTATTCTTTTAAAAAAGCGGGGGTGGGGGCGTGTTGGAGACTGTGCTCACTGATGAACCCTCAACAACCATGTTCTCTCTGGCCATCAGAGTTTTCTGAGTGTGAACTCTTGTGTGGTGTCAATAGGTATTCCTCCCAGGGATCACCCAAGGGACAAAGAAAAACTCTGCCTTATTCATCCATGCTTATAAACTGAGAACTAGAAGCAGAGTTCACGATGGGGAGGGCAGTCATTTGATGGAAACCCATTTGCATGCGCAGTCCCTCCTCTGGTAGAGGGATGGAGTAAAATGGAGGCCTCCACAGTCCAGACCTAGTGCAAAAAAGAGCTATTGCATCATGACCTGGACTTACCTTGTGCTGATTCTCCTCTCTCACTGCACAGGTGGGAATAGGCCACAAGGTCAAAAGGCAGATCCCTAGCCTCCATCATCCCCAAAGTGTAGACCATGAGGGTTTAACCTTGTTTCTGCCTTATCACTCATAACTACTTGTGTTTGCAGGTTCCCTGTCTCAGCCTGCACTGACTCAGCCTCCCTCCCTCTCAGCATCTCCTGGATCAACAGCCAGACTCACCTGCACCCTGAGTGGTGGCTTCAAGCTTGGTGAATATGCAATCCGTTGGTATCAGCAGAACCTAGGCAGCCCTCCCTGGTATCTCCTGTACTACTACACAGACTCCATCAAGCACCAGGGATCTGGGGTCTCCAGCCGCTTCACTGGATCCAAAGATGCCTCTACAAATGCAGGAGTTCTGCACATCTCTCAGTTGCAGGCTGAGGATGAAGCTGACTACTATTGTCAGATCTGGGATGGTGGTACTAGCAGTCACCCAGTGCTCCAAGCCTATGAGACAAAAAAATGTCTCCTGAGTTTTCTCTGCATTATTCAGTCACTCTCATCTAGTAGGGAGTAACTGTAACTCTTAGTGACATATGTGATAACTCTCCAGTCAGTACCTCCTCTGTCAGGTTTTGAAGTAAGCAGATTTTCATTTTCCATAGTTAGGAATTTTGGGTTTTTTTTTTTCACTGTTAAGTCTACATAGATGTAAATCTGTTTATAGGACTATGTATCCCTCCAGGGAGACCCTAAATCTCAATCCACAATATTCTGCCTTTAGGTTCATAATTAGTCAACATTTTGCTCTGTTTTCTATTTTAACTCTTTTTCAGCCACCAGGTTCCAGATGTCACCATGATGCCAATTGGATTTCCCAGGGAAGTCCTGGAGCCCTGCTTTCCTCAGAGTCCCACCCTACTAGGGAAAGAGAGTATGGATTAACCTGTCAAGACACATGTTCAGCGGGGAAGCAATTACAGAAGCCAGACCTTCCACCTTCTGCATCCCATAATGTCCCTGGGTCCATACTCCCAGAGGGATAAAGAACAGGGAAGCTATCAGAGGCTGTGGAGTTATGGTCATGGGAATTATGTGGAATTGTACCACTCTTATGCTATGGTCTTGTCAGTGTTTCCATTTTATAAATAAAAACTTTAAAAAATAATTAAGTGCTTCCTCCTAACTGAGATGGAAAACTAGAAATACTAATTGTGATTTTAAGTGAAAGTGTTCTGTGAAGAACTAGGTGACTTATGGATGAGATTGAATTTGTTTCTTCCTACTTTCCTTTGTCTTACATCCCACCCTGCCCCGTTTTCCCTACTCCATCAAAGGTAAAATTGCTTAAGAACAACTTACTAGGGAATTGACTCCTGAAAGATGAAGGACTCTATATATAATTTTTTAAGATGATTTGGGACAGTACCCTCTGACATTTCCCAGGATCAATGGACCGTAGTTGCAAGCTTGCTGTAGGGTGTATTGTGTAATGCCTTTCACCTGAGAAATTGGAAGTGAAACTTGAGGAGTGTTGTAAGCTCAAGCCTGAGATCCTGAGTTCAATATCCAACATTACAAGTGCCAGAGTGGATCTCTAGTTCTCTATATATCTCACTGATAAATAAAATAAATGTATTAAATTAATAAATTAAAGGAGTAGGGGAGATAGCACAATACTCTGAAGTCCCAGATTTAATTCCCAACAACATCATAAGTCAAAGCTGAGCAGTGGTGTGGCCTCTCTGTTCTCGTTCTCTCTCTCTGTCTCTCTCTCTCTGTCTCTCTCTCTCTCTCCCCCTCTCATTAAAATGAAAAACTTAAAAATAATCTGAATGTATTTTATTTATTATTTTTGAAGACACAATGATGGCTTTGTATTCACATTATTCTGCCACATAGATTATTTTAGCTTAGTTTCCTTTTTTTTTTTTTCTGGAGTGAAGATGAGAAAAAGAGAGGGAGGCAGAAGTAGGAGAGAAACCAGCACAATACTCTACCTTTCATGGAGCTTCTTTTTTTGTACAGTTCTCCATTGTTGTGACTTTAGCCTTTAACCTAGGTACTCACTCTGGATGAATATATTGTCCTTGATAAATGTATGGGAAAAACTTTTATGGAATTTTATCACAGGAATCTGTAAGTATTGCTCTTTGCACAGATATGTGAAATTTTAATCAGGTTCTGGTAAAAGTATCAAAGTGAATTATATGTTAAATCAGACCACAGAGAGTGACAGGAGGTATGAAGAACAAGGGTGGTGGGGGTGTAGTGCACAGTGGAGGGGGTTCAGTAATGGTGAACCCCTTCTGTGGTTGTTCTGTAATGAGTAAATGAAGATTAAAATACAAACATTCAACTCTTTGGCCAAAAATCCCATAAAAGTCCCTCAGCTCACTAGCTTTTAGACTCACAAATACCTACTGTCAGCAAATATCTAGAGAAAAGATTAGTGGTGTTTTTTATTCCTTTAAATATATATCATCACCATGCTTATCACTGGGGCTTGACTCCTGCACCATGAATCCAATTATCTGCACCATGAATCCAATTACCTGCATTATTTTCTTTATTGAAATTACTAATTAAAACAGAAATAAACTGAGAAGAGAAAATGAGATAGAGAGGCAGAGAAAGAGATAAAATTGTAGCACTGTTTTATCACTCATGAAACTTCCCCCATGTAAATGGGGTGCAGGGCTTTTAACAGGGTCTTTGCCTGTCATAACATGGATATGCTACTGGCTGGCCTTTGGGTTTGTGATATCTATGTACAAAAAGTGATAGCTCTGGGAGTCAGGCAGTAGCGCAGCAGGTTAAGTGCACGTGGCGCAAGGACCAGCAGAAGGATCCCGGTTTGAGCCCCTGGCTCCCCACTTGCAGGGGAGTCGCTTCACAAGCGGTGAAGCAGGTCTACAGGTGTCTATCTTTCTCTCCCCCTCTCTGTCTTCCCCTCCTCTCTCCATTTCTCTCTGTCTTAGCCAACAAGGATGACATCAAGCACAACAATAACTACAACAATAAAACAAGGGCAACAAAAGGGAATAAATAAAAAAATATTTTTTTAAAAGTGATGGCTCAATAC
The DNA here is from genome assembly GCF_950295315.1 of Erinaceus europaeus. Lineage (NCBI taxonomy): Eukaryota > Metazoa > Chordata > Mammalia > Eulipotyphla > Erinaceidae > Erinaceus > Erinaceus europaeus. Next base: position 21,989,119 of record NC_080167.1, read on the forward strand.
TGAAAAATAAATGATAGATGCCAACAAACGATTGTCAGAGGACATTTTTAGCCAGTTTGGATGTATGTATGTAATATGGATAATACTATTTCTACAATCTCCTTTTGCAATATGGCATCATTCAAGATGCTGCTACAAGTCCTGTGACTCACTAAAATTTCTGTAGTTGGTTAGTTGGTAAATAATTTAATTTCACAGAAAGACATTAAATTACAAATAAATTATTGTGAGAATAAATTAAATCTATTGCTTTAAATTGGAAGATTAAAACATATGCACATTATAAATTGTATAGCACTCTTTTAAAAAATTTATACTTATTAATTTCCTTTTGTTGCCCTTGTTGTTTTATTATTGTTATTGATGTCATTATTGTTGGATAGGACAGAGATAAATCGAGAGTGGAGGAGAAGACACAGAGAATGAGAGAAAGACACCTGCAGACCTGCTTCACCACTTGTGAAGTGACTCCCCTGCCAGTGGGGAGCCGGAGGCTCGAACCTGGCTCCTTATGCTGGTCCTTGTGCTTTGTGCCACATGTGCTTAACCTGCTGTGCTACAGCCTGACTCCCTGTATAGCACTCTTAATGAATGTTCGTTATGTTTCTTTCTTACCTATAACTTCCATATGTGTCATATATTACATGACTTAATATTTTTTAGAATATTTTAACGATGAAATTTTTTATAATTTTATAAATTATTTTTTAAATTTTATTAGTGACTTTATATTTATTTATAAAATTGTAACATAATGGGGGTATAATTCCATACCTTTCCTATCTCCAAAGTTCTGTATCCCCATTCCCTCCATTGGAAACTACAGTCGTTCTCCCAAGTTTGTGGATACGGGTTGATTATAATTTCTGTTACTAGCTGGTATTGACCCTGGTAAGTAAGCTTGTCTTGGCTGTATTTCTTACAAAACAAGTAACTGATAGTGAATATCAATACAGTATTCATAGATGTGTAACTAGAGAATGATCAAGTCAACAGAATAAACCAGCTGGGCATTCAGGGGTTTGATCCATGGTGTGTGTTACCTCAGTCCAGCAGAGGGTGTGTTAACGCTGTGTTGACACCTATATAGGCCAATTCTCTGACTACCAGTAATACCATGGACCCCATGGGGGGGGGCAGTAGGAACAATGTTCTCTGACAGAGAATTCACAGGGACCTTTGTATTATGAAAGGTTTGGCCAGTCACTGCCTAGAAACTAATTTGCATAGGAAGTCCCACCTTTTTGCACCAGGTGATGAAAAGGAGGCCTGGGGCAGCCCATCCAGATAATCTGGATCAGAGGACACTGTGCACCATGATCTGGATTCTTCTTTTCCTTGTTCTCCTCTTTCACTGCAAAGGTAAGAGCATCATATTGTGCATCCTTGTCATCTCCTCTTATAGAGATCCTTAAGAGCTCCTCTGTAGTCCAAGCTCCATCATCCATGAGTGTCTGTGTTCACAGGTTCCCTCTCCCAGCCTGTGCTGACTCAACCACCCACCTTCTCTGCATCTCCTGGATCAACAGCCAGACTCACCTGCACTCTGAGCAGTGACATAATTGTTAGTAATTACAGAATATACTGGTACCAGCAGAAACCAGGAAGTCCACCACGGTTTCTCCTGAGCTTCTATACAGACTCAAGTAAAGAACAGGGCTCTGGAGTCCCAAGTTACTTCTCTGGATCAAAAGATTCTTCAGCCAATGCAGGACTTCTGCTCATCTCGGGGGTGCAGGCTGAGGATGAGGCTGACTATTACTGTACCCTATGGCACACTAGCACTAAAACTTACACTGTGATCCAGATCTGGAGGGAAGTGAGAGTAAAACCTCTTCTGTGTCTCTGCCAGGAACCAAAGCTAACTCTGGGTGTCATCTATGTCACTTCCTCAGACACCAGTTCTTTTTCATAAGTTTGAGAATGTGCACATGCCCTCTCCTTTTCTTTAGTTAAAAAACCCTCATTTCTCTCATCTAACTCATATTTTCTCATAAATCAGTTCATTGGACTAAATGGCCCTTCAGGAAGATGATAACTGAGGAAGGAGGTAACTGAAATCACTATGTCCATCCTAGAGTTTTGATTCTTTTCAAGTTTTATTGCCACATTAATTAATTGAGAGAAATAAAGTATATGGGGAGCAAATGATGTCACACATGATAGGATATACATATTACCATGTACACCAACCTGGGTTTAAGGCCCCTGTCTCCACCTGTGGAAAAGAAGCTTCATGAGAAGTAGAACAGTGTTGCAGGTGTCTGTTCTCTTTGACTTTCTCTTCGACTCTACCTCTCTCTGTTTGCTACACTACATAAAAATTTCTGCCAGGAGGGATGATCTCATTATGAAGCCGCTGAGGTCCAGTGACAACCATATATACAGTCATTCTATGATAGTTTTTGAGCAACAGTCGAACTGTACTCCAAAGAGGATTTGTTTGTATTAATATGTGTAAGTAAGTTTCCATTTTCCCATATGTCCATAAACATTTAAAATTATATTAACCACAGAAGCGAGCAGTAAATTGTGGTGGCACTTGCAGCCAATTTGGAATGGAAGTCCTACCTATCAGAAGGTTGTGTAGAGTGCACGGTAGGACAGGAGTTAAGTGTCTCTATGTTTTGCCCACTGAAAATTTGTTAGGTCAGACACATCAGGGAGTGTCGCATTTTCTTCAATGCAAATCCATTCTTGGGGGGCTGGGCAATAGCGCAGAAGCTTATGTGTACCTGGCGTAAAAGCACAAGGACCAGCATAAGGATCCCAGTTCCAGCCCCTAGATCCCCACCTGCAGGGAAGTCACTTCACAAGCCGTGAAGCAGGTTTGTAGGTGTCTCTCTCTCTCCCCCTCTCTGTCTTTCCCTCCTCTCTCAATTTTTCTTTGTCCAACAACAACAGTAATAACAAGAGTAACAAGGGCAACATAAATGGGGAAAATGTCCTCGAGGAGCAGTGGATTTGTAGTGCAGGCACCAAGCCCCAGCGATAACCCTGGAAACAACAACAACAACAACAACAAAAATCCATTCTGGCTTCTTTTACATAATAGACATTTTCTTCCAATTACATACAGCCATAATCAGATGTTATCTGTGGCTGGAAAGGTTGCTCAGTTTAGGTGGATCAATTGTTTTAGCACAGAATGTCTTTTTTCTTGACACAGAGAAGTAAAAAAACAATGCACATATGGAGCAGGTGGTTGTCAACCTGGTTGAGAACACACATTACAATGCAGAAAACTGGGATCAAGATCACAGTCCCAATTTTCTAGGGTGAAGCTTCAAGAGTTGTGAAACAGTGGTTCAAGTGTATCTCTCTCTCTCCTGCTCCCTCTCCCCCTTCCTTCTTAACTTCACTGTCTCTATCCAAGAGAATGAATTAATTAAAAAAGAAGCATGCACATAGTTACTGATTCTAAGTGAGCTAATATATGTAGATGGTCTACTGAATGTCATAGTATTAGGTACTAATCTCTCTCTCCATATAGATGATATATATGTGTGTATATATATATATATCCGATTTATTAATTGAAATGTCTTTTTATATTTATTTATTTATTCCCTTTTGTTGCCCTTGTTGTTTTATTGTTGTAGTTATTATTGTTTTTGATGTTGTCGTTGTTGGACAGAACAGAGAGAAATGGAGAAAGCAGGGGAAGACAGAGAGGGGGAGCGAAAGATAGACACCTGCAGACCTGCTTCACCGCCTGTGAGGCGACTCCCCTGCAGGTGGGGAGATGGAGCTCGAACCATGATCCTTATGCTGGCTGGTCCTTGTGCTTTGCACCACCTTCGCTTAACCCGCTGCACTACCACCCAACTCCCAAAATGTCTATCTTTTTTGGCTCTAGTGACCACTGTAACTACATTAAGATATGATATTCTTAATTCACAAATATATGACTAACAGGAAATCTACACTTCCAAAGAACACATTACCATTATATATTAGGACTTTGTAAAGATTTTTGAGCTGGGAATACTCTGAGATGCAAGAAGCTCCTCTCTGGGAAGGACAGCTAAGTGTTAGGAGCTTTTGCCTAGCTGCATTGAGTCTCAGTAGCAATCTTTGAACCAAACATGAATGAGAGAAGACTAGTTTGATGCCATCCATAGAAGAATCTATTTCTCTAGGATGAAGGACTTGAGGGATTTGGTATTCTAAGAGGGAAAATGTCATGGCTTATCTCATAGGACAGAGAAAGTATATAATATAAGTACATTGAGATCTTCATCTTAAGTTACAAAGGTGTGAAGTCCCTGCAGCACATGCAAGACCAAGTTCCCTCCCATCATTTGACTCAAGATGTGCATGAAGTGTATAGGACAGATTCCTACCTCTTGTCCAAGGGCTTCAGTCCTGTTAGTGTACCTGAGGATGAGGGAGGAAGTCCATTTGCACAAATAATCCCTTCTCAGTGTGGATTGAGAAGCAGATATGAAAAGGCTTCAACAGCCTACCCCCATTGTGGATCAGGGTGCTCTGTGCACAATGGCCTGAAGTTCTCTGCTCCTCATCTTTCTCTCTCACAGTAAAGTTAAGGACAGAAATTAAGAAAAAAATGTTATTCTGGGGGCAGGTGGTGGTAAACTTGGTTGAGCACATACGTTACAATGCACAAGGACCTGGGTTCAAGCCCCCAGTCCCCACCTGCAAGGGTGAATCTTCACAAGTGGTGAAGCAGTGCTGCAGGTATCTCTCTGTCTCTCACTCTCTGTCTCCTCCTTTCTCTCAACTTTTGGCTGTCTCCAAAACATAAGTAAAGACAATAAAAAATATTTAGAAAGAAATAGGAATAGTATCATAAGCTGGGATTAAATCATTTTGGCTCAGGTGTCCAGTTAGTTCACTCTGTTCATTCTGATATATCTGTGTTTATAAGTTATTTCTCCCAGAATCAAGTGACTCAGGCACTCTTTTTCTCTACTTCTTTGGGAATAATCACCGAAGTAATAACATTACTTATGGGTATAGTCAGCAGAAGGCAGAAAGCCCTCCCCAGCATCTCCCTAACTACTACTCTGTCTCTTATAAGCACCAAAACTCTGAGGTTCCCTACTGTATCTCTGAATCCAAAGACACTCCATCACTACAGCATTTCTTCTTTTTTACTGGCTCCAGTCTGAGATCAGTATCAGTCTGTTATTTTCTCATAGCAATAGTTTTTCTCACAATGATTCCATAGATGAGGAAGTGGGACGAAGTCATCCACCCATTCACTCACATTCTATTACAGCTTAAGAGGCTAAAAAGTATGCATGCAAACAAACTAGTTGGTAATTTTATCATCTGTATTGCCTCAGGCCCAAGAAATATTTTGAAAGCTTTGGGAAAATAAAATCTAAAATCAAAATAATTTAGCATGACCCTGAAGTGTTATGTTGTTTTACATTAAATCTCCCTTTACACTGTCTGAACTGGAAGACACTTTGAAGAGGGTTAAACCGGGAACGGCTGCTGGCTATGATAACATCACCCCAGAACTCATTCTTCACTTGGGCCCCATGGCAAAGAAGTGGCTCACTTCATTCCTGTCCCACATCTTGGAATCTGAATCTATGCCCAAAATTTGGCGTCGTGTGAAGATAATAGCAGTTTTGAAACCAAAGAAAGACCCAACACTGGCCGCCAGCTATAGACCAATTTCTCTCCTCTCCGTGTGTTACAAACTCCTTGAGAGGCTGCTTCTGTCACGTATTTCTCCTCTTACAGAGAAATTCCTATCACCCACCCAACCTGGTTTCCGCCCAGGAAGATCTATCTGCGAACAAGCCCTGGCCCTCTCAACTTACATTGAAAATGGATTCCAGAAGAATTTAAAGACGGGTGCTGTCTTTGTTGATCTCACAGCAGCCTATGACACGGTCTGGCACCGTGGTCTCCTGGTCAAGATCTCAAGATGCCTGCCTCCATGGGTGGCCAACACTATATCGTTTCTTCTCCAAAACAGAAGATTCCGGGTGCATCTGGGCGACAAGTCTAACAGATGGAGACTTGTCTCAAGTGGCCTCCCCCAGGGCTCTGTTCTGGCTCCTACGCTATTTAATATTTACATCAATGACCTCTCAGAAACTTCTTCAAGGAAGTTCATCTACTCTGATGACATCTGCTGTGCAACTCAGGCATCCAAGTTCGACATCCTTGAGGAAACACTCACGAAAGACGTGTCTCTGGTATCTGATTACTGTAAAAAATGGCGACTAATCCCTAGCACTGCAAAAACGGTATCATCTGTTTTCCATCTACACCATGCCTCGGCCTCGCGTGAGCTTAATGTGCAGCTTGGCGATACGAGAATCCGGCATGAAGCCCAGCCAGTCTATCTTGGCGTTACTCTTGATCGCACTCTGTCATTTCACGAACATCTCACAAAAACTGCAGCAAAGGTGGGCTCGAGGAATAATATCATTGCAAGACTGGCCAGCTCCTCATGGGGCGCGAGCGCTTCCACACTACGATCATCATCTCTGGCATTATGCTATTCCACTGCAGAATACTGTGCCTCAGTATGCTTCCGTAGCCCCCATGTCCACTTGGTCGATTCCAAATTATATTCCTCCATGAGGATAATTTCTGGAACCATCCGTTCCACCCCGGTTCCATGGCTGCCAGTTCTTAGCAACATCACCCTGCCAGATATTCGTCGGGATGCGGCATCATCTAAGTTCATTTCCCACGTGTACGCTCGACCGGACCTGCCAATATACGCGGATATCTTCGCCCACCCTGTTGACGTCTCGTCACCCAATCTGGTCCCCTATGCCTACACTGAACTTCTCTGTTCCAGACTCTTAGAAACAGAGTTGGCAGTCAGCTGAGGTCAAGAACAAACACCTCATCACAGACCCCTGCAAGCGTCAACCCGGCTTTGACCTAGCACGTTATGATTGGGCCCTCCTCAATCGCTATCGAACAGGCCATGGCCGGTGCGCCGCTATGTTCCATCGCTGTGGGGCGTGAGACTACCCGAACTGCCCCTGCGGCTACAGACAGACTATGACCCACATAGTCAACGACTGCCACCTCTCCAGATTCAAAGGAGTTCTCGAAACTTGACATCATGCTCAACCTGACGCTGTTGACTGGCTATGGAAGAAGGGCAAACGCTAGAAGAAGAACATTAAATCAAACCAGTCTGTGGATTGCCCTCTTTATCTCTGTATTTCTATGTTTATCTCTTTTTCTCACATGTGGATATCCCTCTTTTAAAAAATTATTGTTCTTTTATTGTCATTAAGGTTACTGTTGACTGCAAAAGAAATTGATAACTCTCATTAGCCAGTTGTTATTATTATTTATTTCTCCCTTTCATTTTCTTATTAGATAGGAATTGAGAGGTGAAGAGAGATAGAGAGGGATAAAGAGAGATACTCACAGACCTATTTCACCAATCATGATGTTTGCCCCCTCTTCTCTTTGCAAGTGTTGAGTAGGGGCATGAACCTGGTTCTTCGTGCATGGTAATGTGTGCACTCAACTGCATGCACCACCACCCAGACCCCAAATTTTTATTAGTTATTTAATAATGGCTAACAAGTAGGGGGTATTATTTTTTTACTACAATAGTTCAGGGGCAGAAGAATGTACCAATAGTGCAAATTGTATACCAATGAGTGATTAATACTTTTGTGAAATATATAAATAATAATATTTTATTATATCCAAGATCTTTTTGTAGCGAAAAGAAGAGAGACAGAAACAGAGAAACTAGAGGGTGAGAGCGAAAGACAAATGTTTCACCAAAACTGCCTCCATTTTGATGAGGTCAGGGTTAGAATCTGGGCTATACACATGACAACAAAGGCATACTACCAGGTAAGCTACCTTGCTAGTCTTTGAGTTTTAATTTTTGAATTATTTATATTATAATTGTAACTTCCACAGAAGAAGTTTCACTGTGAGTTAAAAGCTATGCATTATTAATAGACTGCTGAATGAAAGGATCAACTGCTTGGTGAGCTGGAGAAATCAATTGTGCCCTTAAGGATCAGGTCTATGGTGTCTGATCTAAGGCCAGGGGGGAGAGCTCTAAGACTGTATTGTTATTTCTACATACCTAGTCAATGAACAGCATTCTAGCCAAGAAAATTGAGCTAGGGAACTGTGTTCACTAATGAACTCTCAGCAGCTGTATTCTCTCTTGCCTACAAAGATTTCTTTCTCCTTTCTTCCTTTCTCCTTCCTTTCTCTTTCCTTCCTCCCTCTATTTTTGTTTGTTTGTTTTCCTCTAGGGTTTTTCTTGGGATAGATGCTAGCACAAATGATCCACTACTCCTAGTGGCCATTTTTCCATTTTATTGGACAGAGCAGAGAGAAATTGAAAGGGGGGAGAGACAAAAAGGGAGAAAGACCGACTATGGCTGGAAATAAAGAGAAGCAAGTTCTATAGGATTCATTAGCTTAGTAATCTGATTCTAGGTTTTCATTCCTGGAGAGATATTTGATTACTGCTTCAATTTATGCATAACTGATTAGCTTGTTCAGCTATGTACTTCCTTGGGTCAGACTTGGCAGGTGATATGATTCTAGGAATATAAGCACTTCATCTAGATTGTCAAATTTGTTTGCAGAGTGAACCTTGGAGTCTCTGCATATGATCCTTTGTATTTCTGCATCAACAGCTATAATTTTACCTACCTTATTTTTTATTGTCCTTATTATAGCTTTTTCTCTTTCTTGATGAGTCCAGGCAATGGTTTATCTACTTGATTTATCATGTTGAGGGATCATCATTTTTCTTTGTGTCTACATCATTATTTATTCCTGTTAATTTTTATCATTTCCTTATTTCTGCTGACTATTAGATCTCTGGTTTTATTCTAGTCACTTCAGTTGTGTTGCTGGATAGTTTATTTTAATTATCTTTGTTAATGAGGGCCTGAATTGCCATGAGCTTAACTATTTCATTTTATTATTTTATTTTATGTTTGTTTCTGAGCTTAACTATTATGACTGTCTTCATTATATTTCATAGGGCCTGGTAGATGGTTCCTTCTTTTTTTAATTGTATTTTTATTTATTATTGGATAGACACAAAGAGAAATTGGGAGGGGATGGAGAAGATAGAGTGGAAAAGAGACAGAGAGACACCTGCAGCCCTGCTTCACCACTCTTGAAGTTTTCCCCCTGCAGTTGGGGACCTTTTTTATTATTGTTTGCCATATGGTTTATGTTTACTCCCGTAATTTAGGTGTTACTCAAAAACATGCTGTTTAATATTCACATTTGGGAGTATTATTTTTTTTTACTTTTTGTGAATGAGTTATAGCCTCATATCATCATGGTTAGGAGAGACACTATCTGTGGTTTCAATAGTCATATAGTTACTAAGTCCGTCTTTGATTTCCAACATATGATCAGTCCACTAGAATGTTCCATCTGGAATATGTATTCATTGTTTCTGGGATGGAACATTCTGTATAAATCTGTTAAGTTTGTTTTATCTATGGTTTCATTCAAGGACACTGTCAAATTGTCATTATATTTGTGCTGATGATCTAGCTCTTGTAGTGATCAGTAAGATCTTGAAATAGCAAAATAGCTCACTTGGACAGTATGCTGCTTTGCCAGATTCATGCCTCAGATTCAAGCCTGGACCTCACTGCTTTGAAGTAAGCTTCAAAATCTATGTTCTCTTTCTCCCTATCTTTCTCTTGACTAACTACATATCTGTCTCTTAAAAGACTCATGCTATTACTGCTGATGTCAGTTTTCCTTTCATATAAGTTACTGCTGTTCTTATGTATCTGGGTGTAACTCTGTTAGCTCTCCCTATTGGATTTATCTTATTACCCTCTTTGCTTGAAAGTATATTTTATTTGTAAGTTCCCTGGTTATTACTATATATGATTACTATTAACAGTCAATTAGTATGTATAGAATAACTAATAGGAATCCCTCAGGGCTTTTTACCATAACTTCACATCCAGAAAGAGAAGAGCTTCCTCCACAGTACTCAAGAAATTCATAGGAAAGAAATCTCAGCCTCTTGGTGGTGAGGTTAAAAATGGACAGAAACAAAAGTGCTGCGTGGAAGGGTTGAACAATACTGTTGCAGGATTCTTTTTTTTTACTCATATTGACAGCTGCTGGCATAAGCACAATAGCATGAACTTACAGCCTGCCAATCACTTATTGGGAAGTGATTTTTTTATATATATTTATTTTATTTATTTATTCCCTTTTGTTGCCCTTGTTGTTTTATTATTGTAGTTATTATTGTTGTTGTCGTTGTTGGATAGGACAGAGAGAAATGGAGAGAGGAAGGGGAAGACAGAGAGGAGGAGAGAAAGATAGACACCTGCAGACCTGCTTCACCGCCTGTGAAGCGACTCCCCTGCAGGTGGGGATCCGGGGTTCGAACCAGGATCCTTACGCCAGTCATTGTGCTTTGCGCCACCTGCGCTTAGCCCGCTGCACTACAGCCCGACTCCCAGGAAGTGATTTTGATCTAAGTATAATTTGTATGAGATACTTCAATTAAGTCCTGACTAACAGTCAAGGAATCTTCAGATTATCATGAGGAGACCACAAAAGGGAACTATATAAGTTCCCTCATAAAGGACCTGCTTGACTGATCATAGACAAAGAACAGTGAAGAGAACATTTGGGGTATTAGATGTTCTTCTGGAAATTTAATTACCATAGAGCACCAAGGTATGTGTGACATAGGCACAAGTGGTCTTCAAGGCTCATTCCTGTGAGATTTGGGAGTGATAAAAAAGTAGGACCACCACTTAATTTTTTACTCTTAGTTCACATCTGTGATATCCCCACACCCAGTGTGGTACACAGCCCTATTAAATACCCACCTGACTGCCACCCTCAGGCAAAGCAATTTGACCCAGGCATCAGTGAAGGTACAGAGGCTGATAGGTCTGATTTGCATGTATAGATTTTTCCCCTCTTGGGGAGGGATTTGTGTTGTTAAAATTCGGCGGCTCCAGCTGGCCGGGCTAGCTTCACGGGTGGGTAACAGAGCCGACCAGAGACGTACGACTGGGCAGGGAAGCTATATTTCTTTATTCAGGAACAACGATTCATAAACTAAACCAAACTAATCACCAAACAGAACTCTGCTGCCTCTTTCCTGCGGCGGCACCAAGAAGAACTCTCTCTAAGTCTGCCACTCTGGAACTCTGTCGGGGTTCCTAGAGGCGGGGCCAAGCAGGCCCGCGAAACTAACAGGACTGATCCAATTCTCTTGGCGGGGGAGAGCTAGAACAAACCAATGTAAAGCATACAACAATTCCCCCTTTTCTTTTTAACTAAATGACTACAGTATCAAGGGTGTGGGGTGAACAGAAACCTCTATCATACAGGCATTTTTTTAAAAAGGAAACTGGCACAAACATGGAGAAACATGTAAGCAAGTAACAAGAACCAGTGTGCTGCCAAGGGAAGGCCTGAGGGGGCCTTTTTTGTCTCTGTGGGCAAAACTTTATCAGCTTAAAAAAAACATTTCTTGTCTCTGGGGGGCGTACTTGCCTCGACAGGCATTTGCATGGGGGTGGGGAACGGCCTAGAGTCCCAAAGGCAGCTGGCTGCAATTTACTTACTATGAAACAAAACTTGTTATTAGCATCTAACATTTCTAATAGAGAAGGAATTTGAGACTTTTACATATCAACAACGTCTTTTTAACCTTTTGTTACACCCATTCAAGATGGAGACACACCCCTAGGTGTGCACAGGAAAGGAAACCTCAGGTATGAGAATAATTAGCATAGCCATTGTGCGATCTACCATTTCTAATAGAGAAGGTAATGGAGAGTTTTACACATCAACAAGTCAATTTAACCTTTTGTTTAGACCAACTTAGTTAAAATATATTGATTGTTAACTAATTTTTACCTCAGACTTTAAATGTAAGTTAATTTTATCTTTATGAGAATTACGTTGAAAACCTTTTTCATTTAACTTTGACTAGTAAGAATTTAGCCTTAAAGTTACTGTTTACCAAACTTTAAACATACACATAAACATGGTCATTAATACGCAAGGAGAGAAACCTTTGTTACGAAGACATGTCATTTTAAACACGAATTTAAATCTGTACTGTCTTAGTTGTTGGGGGGGTGCGTTATCCAGTGGTGGTCTCTTGGGCAGCTTCACTTCAAGGAATTGCAGGTTGCAATCTCTGTACAAATCTCTGTGTACTCCAGCTTGTCTGCCTTCAGACAGGAGCTGAGGATCTCTGCCAGGATGTCCAGTTTTGGCAAGGAGCCCAGGGGTCCGGGAGGTCCGGGATCGTTCCAGAATTCATAGCAAGAGGGCAGGTGGGCCAGCTTTGTAGAAGGCGTGTGCCTAGGTGCCCAAGGGTGGCAGCCATGATAGGCCGCCGCGACCCTGCCCCATGGCCCTGCCATGTCTGCTGCCCTGCTCGCAGTGACCCAGCAGCGTGGAAGGATCACACGTCCAGTGCCCTGCGCCACGCGGTGGAGAGCCGGCTCCTGTGGGCTGGCCTGCATGCTGGCATTGGGCTCCTGCGTGGTGGCATCGGGCTTCTGCGTGCTGGCATCGGGCTCCTGCGTGGTGGCATCGGGCTCCTGCGTGGTGGCATCGGGCTCCTGCATGCTGGCGTCAGCCTCCTGCGGGCTCCGGGGCTGCGGGCGCGGTGCGCGGGGTTGTCTGGGCGCAGCAGGCTGGCTGGCTGTTTAACCAGGTGGAAACGGCAGCTCCGCGCCTCGCCTCCCGCCCGCTGGCTATTCCCGCTGGCTGTTCTGAGTTCGCCCGAGTGAGTGGAAACCACAGAGTGGTCCAGAGATAAATGTTTCAGAAACAGCAAAACAGTCTCATGAAGAAAGAGCAGAGGCCTTTGGAGATCTCTTCACAAGCAGAAGAGAAGGCCATAGTACATAGGTAGCCAAATTGTCTTCACTTATCTGAGAGATGCGCAGGTCAGCCCCACGTGGGCGCCATTTGTTGTTAAAATTCGGTGGCTCCAGCTGGCCGGGCTAGCTTCATGGGCGGGTAACAGAGACGACCAGAGACATACAGCTGGGCAGGGAAGCTGTATTTCTTTATTCAGGAACAACGATTCATAAACTAAGACAAACTAATCACCAAACAGAACTCTGCTGCCTCTTTGCCCCGCGATGGCACCAAACACTCTCTCTAACTCTGCAACTCTGGAACTCTGTCGGGGTTCCTAGGGGTGGGGCCAAGCAGGCCCGTGAAACTAACAGGACTGATACAATTCTCTTGGCGGGGGAGAGCTAGAACAAACCAATGTAAAGCATACAACAGATTTGAAAATTATTTGCATGTATGAAAAACCCCTCATTCATTTATGAAGAAAAGAAGAGAGAGACTGGGAGAGACTTCAATTTACCTGTGAACCACAGAAGGCAGAAACCACTGATGATCTCCACCATGGCCTGGCTCCTTCTCCTCCTCATCCCCATCATTCAATACACAGGTGGCTACATGTGGGAATAGAAAAGGGACTATATAATGATTATTAGAGACATACATTCCTTTTTGGATAATAATCTCTATTTATGTGTCCCTCTCCCTTTTAGGATCTTTGGCCCAGTCTGTGCTGTCTCAGCCACCCTCAGTGTCTGGGACCCCAGGACAGAGGGTCACCACCACCTGCAATGGAAATAGTAACAACATCGGAAATTCATATGGTGCATCATGGTACCAACAACTCCCAGGAACAGAACCCAAATGTCTCATCTATGGTAACAGCAATAGACCTGACAGATTCACTGGTTCCAGGTCTGGCAACACAGCCTCTCTGACCATCACTGGGCTCCAGCCTGAGGATGAGGCTGAGTATCACTGTCATACCTATGATTATAGTCTGTACGAACACACATCACTCCACTGTCATGAGGAAGTGAGATAAAAATCTCCCTTTATGTTCTGCCAAATGAATAACCACCTGAAAAATGGCTTCACAGCCTATGGTTGCTTTGCTTTGCTGATTTCCTGGTCCAAGTTCTTCATGAAGCATCTACTAAAATGAAGGTTCCTCCTCTCCCATCTATCCTCACAGCAACATATGCCTAGAAAAAAAGATAGTAATGAAAGATAAAAAGCTCATCATTGTCATCTAAGGACAGTTTGTTGTTGTTATTATTGTTGTTAATGCTTGCTTATATTATTTAAATCAATACATTATTAAAGAAATGTTCCATTTTAACTTCAATAAGCCACCTTCTTTATGCCATTTAGTTCATATTTTCCATGAAATCTTTATTTCCCTACAAGAACTAAAAATAAATATTTTCATTGTATTTGATGCATGTCTATTAAATCAGGAGAAAGCGGTGAGTGGACAGTGGAAAACAGACAAGAAATAGCCTTCAGAGGGCTAGGGGGTGGTGCATCTGGTTAGGTGCACATGTTACCATGTTCAAGGACCCTGGTTCAAACTCTGAGACCCCACCTGCACGAAGAAGAAAATTTCACAAGTTGGGAGTCAGGCAATAGCGCAGCGGGGTAAGCGCTTGTGGCGCGAAACACAAATACCGGAGTAAGGATCCCGGTTTGAGCCCCGACTTCCCACCTGCATGGGAATCGCCTCACAGTCGGTGAAGCAGGTCTGCAGGTGTCTATCTTTCTCTCCTCCTCTCTGTCTTCCCCTCCTCTCTCCATTTCTCTCTGTCCTATCCAACAACGACGACATCAACAACAACAATAATCACAACAAAAATAAAAAATAACAAGGGCAACAAAAGGGAAAATAAATAATAATAAAAAAATTTTTTAAAAAGAAAATTTCACAAGCGATAAAGAAGTGGTTCAGGTCTCTCCCTTTCTCTCTCTCTCTCTCTCTCTCTCTCTCTCTCTTCTTTCTTCTTTCCTTCTCAATTTATATCTGGTCTATCCAAATAAATAAAGTTAAAAAATCTTAAAATAAATGGAGGACCAGGCAGTGGCACACCTGAGTAAGAGCACACATTCCAGAATGCAAGGAAACATATTCAAATCCACAAGGGGAAAGCTTCATGAGTAATGATGCAGTGCTGCAGGTGTCTCTGTCTCTCTACCTCTTTATCTCCCACTCCTCTCTAAATTTCTCTCAGTCTCTATACTATAATAAATAAATAAAATATTAAAAATATCTTAAAATAAAATAAATAAATAGCCTTCAGGAAGGCCTCTGACACGCAGAAAAAAGAGCTTCAAATATAGACCTTGCAATATAATGCTATCTTTATTTTGTTTTAATTTAAAATATCATTTTTCAAAGCCACATTTATGTATTTTAGTGCATTTGAGTATATTTTTGTATGATCAAAGTGTAAGGCAGCTGTTCATAATTCATAATGCTAACTGTATAAATAAAGATAATAAAAATACTGTTGTCTTTATTTATACAGCTAGCATTATGAATTATTTTATTATATATTTATTATATTTTTATAAATACAATTTTACTATAAATAAAGACAGAAACATTTTATTAGTGATTTAATATTTATTTTCAAAATTATAAGATAACAGGGATATAATTTCAGGCATTGCCCACCACCAGAGTTCTGTATCCACATTCCCTCCATTGTAAACTGCATTAATTGAGGCTGGTTGGTGGCGCACCTGGTTGAGTATACATGTTACAGTGCTCAAGGCCAGGTTCAAGGCCCCAGTCCCCACCTGCAGGGGAAAAGCTTTGCAAATAGTGAAGCAGTGCTGCAGGTGTCTCTCAGTCTCTCTCCTTCTCTATCACTCCCTTTCCTCTTGATTTCTGGCTGTCTATGTCTAATAAATAAATGAAAATAATGCAATTTTTAGTTATAAAAAATAAAACTGTATTAATACTCCCAAGATCATAGATATGGGTTGGCTATTATTTCTATAACTATTTATCTATATATGTATCGATTTGCTCATTTTTTTATGTAGTTCTGTCTTCTCTTCCTTTCTAAGTAGACCTAGCAATACTTGTCTTTTTTTTTTTCTTTCCTCTTCTCTCTCCAGGTCTTGGTGGAGTTCACAGACTTTTGGTCATCTTCCCTTAACATTTACCTCTCTGGGAGGACCAAAATACTCCATGGGATAAAGAAGGTGGAAGGTCTGGTTTCTGTAACTGCTTCTCCACTGGACATGGGCATTGGTAGGTCGATATAAACCTCTAGCCTGTTTCTATCTGTTCCTAGTGGGTTAGGCCAATAAGAGGAATTTAACATTTACAGGTATGTCCATTTAAAATTATAAGAGAATAAAATATAACAGCCTTTAAAAAGAGCTAGAATAGATGGGGTAAAGAAACATTTATTGAATAGTTTTCATGTAGAGAGTTTGATTTATAGTTTTGATGGCTTTAGGCATATTTCAAGGGTGGGTCATATGCTGGGACACAAAACAAGTATTCATAAGCATGTGAGGATGGAAATAATATCAAATATATATTTTTTAATTTTTATATTTTTATTTACAAACAGGAAACACTGACAAAAACCATAGGATAAGAGAGGTACAACTCCACACAATTCCCACCACCAGAACTCTGTATCCCATCCCCACCCTTGATAGCTTTCCTATTCTTTAACCCTCTGAGAGTATGGATCCAAGGTCATTATGGGAATGCAGAGGGTGGAAGGTCTGGTTTCTGTAATTGCTTCCTCTCTGAACGTGGGCATTGACAGGTTGATCCATATCCAAGCCTGTCTCTCTCTTTCCCTAGTGGGGCAAGGATCTGGAGAAGTGGGGCTCCAGGACACATTGGTGGGGTCGTTTGCCCAGGGAAGTCTGGCTAGCGTCATGGTAGCATCTGGAACCTGTGTCTGAAAAAAGAGTTAACATACAAAGCAGAACAAATTATTGACTATTCATGAACCTAAAGTTCAGATGATGAGTTGGGGGGGCCTCTGTTTTGTAGATAGTTAATAGGTCTATTTTAGTTATATTCCAAAGGGCCTATGACTATACTAGTTTTTTTTTATGATCCTGACATCTGATATGCAGGTGGATCTAAGTTATTGTCTGGGAGGATGATATCATGGCTGCAAAAGGGACCAGAAATCTGGATCAGGGAACAGATTAGCTCCCAAATATGTGGAAGGTATATAAATATTGTTGACTGTAAACCCCATTTCTAACTAATCCTATACCATCTGTAATTATTCACAAAGATAAAATGATTAAAAGGAGCTTATTCAATCTAAACCATATGCTTCTTGGAAAACACTGGATTAACATGGACTTTAAAGAAAAAAAAAATAGTGGTCCCGGAGGTGGAACAGTGGATAAAGCATTGGACTCTTAAGCATGAGTTCAACCCCAGGCAATACATGTACCAGAGTGATGTCTGGTTCTTTCTCTCTCCTCCTATCTTTCTCATATATAAATAAAATCTTAAAAAATAAAGAAAGAATTACTGGAATATTAATGGAAAGAGATATGAGACTACACACAAAAATTAAAAAATCAGAAATTTCATGTTAATCTAGAAAAATAAGTGAATAAACTAGCAAAGTTTCTGGTGCTTTTTTTGGCCAAGATGTATAGGAACAGAAGAGTTAGAATACACAGGCTGAGAGAAACATCTGTTATAGATGACCTGTTACCGTGACAAGTTCCCAGATTCAAACTTCTACTCCTCACCCACAAGGGGGAAGGTTTGCAAGTGGTGAAACAGTTCTGCAGGTGTCTTCTACTATCTCTTTATTTCTCCCTCCCTCTCGATTTCTTTGTCTTATCAAATAAAAAAGGCTGAGAAGTATAAAATGTCTACTGAGACCTGTGTATTGTGGTGAGGGGCTGAGCCTCAGCAATAAAACTGGTGGTGGGGGTGGGGGACAGAATATACAGAGTTAGGAAACTGTTTAGGCTAAGGAACATGGGAGTTTCCATCTAGACTCCATGTGCATAATTGTGGTATAGGTGCTTAAAAAACAACAGAAAGAAAAAAGTCTAACATGCTATCCACAGCTGCTTTACTAAGTGTTTGGGTGGGTAGATATGAGGTTTTTATTTGTTTATTTACTAATTTATATTGTCAATGAACATACTATTTGATCATGTCCTAAAATATTAGCACTCTCTAGAATTTGATTCACAGCAGACCTATTTATCAATGCTATTAATTCCCTTTGTGTTAATCTGAATCAGTCTTAAAGAAATTGAGTGATGCTGTCTAGAACTCACTCAGAGAAGGGTAAATCTTTAAAGGGAGCCCTACAGTGGTCTGAAGTTGAAAGACAAAAACTTGGTAGAAATACACTTGTAATAGACTGCAGCTTACAAAATATTTTAGTTTACAATCAGATAAGATCATTTGGAAAATAAATGGGTTAGTTTTTATAAGACAGAAAGAAAAATATCTCACAGAGTACAAGAATCACAGCAAGGCCTACCCAGGTGCAGTAGCTGGAAGGATTAGAAGGGATATCTTGGAACTTGTTGCTTTTATATTCCTAAATTTGCAACTTCAAATCAGCACTTCCCATGGTCCCAACACCTTCCTTACTGTATCATGGAACTTCAGTTTGTGTTGAAACACATTTCTAAGGGGGAAAGACAAGAGGGCAGGACTCTCTGGTGAATAAAGCAATGCTTTTTTGAATATTATCCTATGAATTTTATTAGTAAATTCCTCACTATGACAGAATATATGGGCAAGGAAATGGATTACAGAGTCTTGCCAAAAATGGTAGTGATTAGGGGAAGAGACAGTAAGAAAGACACCAGTTTTTCCAAGGCCCTGATACACACCTTGCTGCTCAATGGATCCATTCTCTTTGAGGATTCCAACAAAATAATCATTTAACTGTGAAAGAATCAGAAGGTGACTCTATACTGATGACATCACACTTTTAAAGTGATAAATAAGATGTGAAGTTCCTGGTATTAAAGCAAGGAGCCTCTGAACTTAGCATTTGTGTGGGGTGGATGGGTGTAAGTCAAGTGTGAAGTCAGATTACTTTATGGTCTACTGTGGAACTCCATTCCAGTTATGGGTGTGTGAATCTGATACAGTAGGGGGAGTTGTTTACCCATCTCTCAGACTGTGGAGGGTGATGTCAGGGAGAAACTGGACTCAACAGCCTTATGTTCTGCCTTCTGCACTGTGATCCCTGGGGACTAATTAGTGGGATCTCTAAAGGTCCCAAGAGAAGCATTCTAGTCCCATCCTTAACTTAGATTTCACCAAACTTAAATGCAGCTAAAGTAAGGGTGGAGTTCGAGGGTGATTTGCATGAAGGGTTCTTTATATTCCTCCCTATAGGGAGAAGATAAGAAATTCTTTGTGCAGTTCTCACACTTCTGGACTCAGAAACTGATTTCAGGACATCTCTATCATGGTCTGGGCCCTTCTCCTGCTTGCCCTCTTCAGTGACTGCCCAGGTGACTGACTGAAAAGGAAGAGGAGTGATTTTGGAAGATTCTAGTGGAATGTGGCCC
Source organism: Erinaceus europaeus (assembly GCF_950295315.1). Taxonomy (NCBI): domain Eukaryota; kingdom Metazoa; phylum Chordata; class Mammalia; order Eulipotyphla; family Erinaceidae; genus Erinaceus; species Erinaceus europaeus. Next base: position 22,008,487 of record NC_080167.1, read on the forward strand.
TTTTTATTCTGAGAACATTCTATAAGCAATAACCCCAATCTTACCTCTGTATTCTTTTCTACTTCCAGGGTCCTGGGCACAGTCTAGGCTGACACAAGAAGCTTCAGTGTCAGGGTCTGTGGGACAGAAGGTCACCCTCTCCTGTGCAGGAAGCAGTAACAGTGTTGGGGCAAGCAATGTAGGCTGGTACCAACAGATTTCTGGTGCAGCACCCAAAACTGTGATGATCACAAGTACTCGACCCTCAGGGATCCCAGATCGGTTCTCTGGGATCAAATCAGGCAGCACAGCCTATCTCACCATCTCAAGTATCCAGCCTGAGGATGAGGCTGATTACTACTGCTCAGCATGGGATTATAGCATCAGCAGTGGCACAGTGCTTTATACCCATAGGAAACTAAGACAAAAACTCTTATCTTCCATGATCACACCCTTGACTCTTTATGAAGAAAAACTGTCAAGAGGTTGTTTATGGAGAATTGTAGTTGAATCTGATTTTTCACATACAGATCCAATTAAAGGTTCAGTGATGGCCATAGCCTCACATTACTTTTTCTTAAATAGCTTTGTTGAAATATAAATAGTAAGTCATGAAGTTCACCCACATAAAGTACACAATTCAGTTGGCTTGCAGAGTAGTGACTCATGTCATGGGAAGATTAAAGTCATATTTATGTGCCTAGCACAGACTAAATATATTGTTATTAATTTCTTACTCCTCCTTACTTTTCCAACAAGTCATAAACTTAAAAATATTATTATCAGAAATTTGGAGTATGTTGCCAGTATAAGTTTAATTTTCCAGGTCATTATGCATAGGGCTATATTAAAATATTAAATAATAAAAATATTAGGAGTATGAAAGAAACCAAAGTTTTAAATGTGGCTATAAAAAATTGCCATGATGGGGGCCAGGTGGTGGCACACCTGGTTAAGCGCACACATTACAAGGCACAAGGACCCAGGTTCAAGCCCCTGGTCCCCACCTGCAGGGGGAAAGCTTCATGAGTGGTGAAGTAAGGCTGCAGGTATCTCTCTGTCTCTTTCCCTCTCTATCTCCCCTTCCCTTCTCAATTTCTGTCTGTCTCTATCTAATAAATAATTTTTTAAAAAAAGAAAAAAATGTTGTCATGTAGTATGGAGCTCTCCATGTAGAGGGAGCTCACAGATAGATGAATACCCACTGATCTAAGGCTGGGTCAGTGCTCACTGAAAGGGGACCACCAACTGTCACTTCTCAAATCCATGAATCTCTTCTTTTCAAGCAGTTGCTTTTTATAACAGTAGCACCTTCCTTGCAGGGTTACCTAGACAGCCCTCCTCAAGAAATCAGTATTTGAAGACTATCAATTCAAGAAAAAACATGCAATCCTAGTGGATAAGTATGCACTTTCAAGGGAAACTCATTTTTTCAAAGTCTTGAGGATGGAATATATTGCACCAAAGTACAGGATGTTGGAAAGGGAGTGGAGTTTTCAGATCCTGGTGCAGGATAGTGGAGAGGACCTAGGCTGGGTTGAGAGTGCTTTGCAGAATACTGATAAATTTTATACATGTATCAACAATTGTATATAGTGTAAACCATTAAACCTCCAATAAAAAAAGATAGTACCTAGAAGTCAGGCCACGGTGGTCCAGGAGGTGGCTCAGTGGATAAAGCATCAGACTCTCAAGCATGGGGTCCTGAGTTCAATCCCCGGCAGCACATGTACCAGAGTGATATCTGGCTCTTTCTCACTTCTCCTATGCTTCTCATTAATAAATAAATAAAATATTTTCAAAAAAAAAAAAGAAGAAGTCAGGCCATGATGAGTGATTATACAGTAGCCTGCCCACCTTCAGCAGCCCTAAAACTATATTGCCCATATACCCAGAGAACGTGCAAAGTTAGATGAAGATGACCAGAGGGCACTGAATTCCAATTCCATCAAGTCCCCAAGATCTGGAGAGAAAAGAGGAAAAATGGAAATATCAATAGATGTAGGTGTGACTTAGAAAGGAAGAAAAGGCAGGATTATAGAAAAAGGGCAGATATAAATATAAATGGGAATAGGAATAAAGTTATAGGAGTAATAGTCAACCCATATCTCTGTCTTGGGATAACTATGGCAATTTCCAATGGAGGGAATGGGAACACAGAGCTCTGATAGTGGGAAAGGTGTGGTATTATATCCCTGTTGTCCCATGAATTTTGTAACTCAGTATTATATCACTAATTAAAAAATGAACTAGGCTCTGAGACTGAGCTATGGTGAGAGTGACCCTGTCACCAGTAGAGGGTGATGTGAGTTGCTCTGCTCTGTAGTAGGGTATGTGAGATCACTGCAGAGTAACTCAGTGAGAACCAATAGAGTGCGAACAAGGGGCTGAACCCAGAACTCAGATTCATCAGCTGTACCCTTTCTGGCCTGGTTCACCTAAGCAGGAACGTTTTTGTGTTCCGTACAGGTGCTTCTGCTCATGGATGTTCCAAAGGGTGAAATAAAGATGCATCTTTCTCATTTTGGAGTGTGAGGTGAGCACTAGCTCTGAAACTCAGGGAGGAGCTGTACATTTACTGGATGGAAACCAATTTGCATGGATAGCCTCTCCTCTGATTGATGTTGGGAGATAAAAGATTGTTTGTGTAGGCCAGTCCAACTGTGGACTCAAGTGTATGTATACACCATGATCTGGAATCTTCTCCTTCTAGTGTGCCTCTTTCCTTACACAGGTGAATGTTGATGGGGACACAGGAAAGGATCTGGGAATTTACAAAAGGTCCCACTTCTTCCTCTTCTCACTAGTCCCAAATCATCAACTGTCTGTTCATTTCTAGAATCTTGAGCCTACTCTGTGCTAACTCAGCAACCCTCAATATCTGGGGCCCTGGACCAGAACATCACTACTATGTGCAGTGGAAGCAGCACCACTGTTAGGAGTGGTAGGAATGGGACTTGGTACCAACAACCTCTAGGAACTTTCGCCACACTTTTCTTTAGTAATTATAGCAATCAGCCCAGGGTCTCACTGAAAGAGTCTCTGGTTTCAAGTCTAGCAGCTCAGCCTTCTGACCATTACTAGTCTTGCAGAGCAGCAGCTGACTCTCTTATCATCATGTTTCCTTCAAGAACTTTTACATAATTAATTGAGGAGGAGAAAAAAAGACTAGGAATGTCGAGTGGATGGTAAGGGTATAAGGAACTCTGTTGGTAGGAATTGTATGGAATTGTACCCCTCTTATCCCACAATCTCATAGATCATTATTAAAATTCTAATTTAGAAAATTTAAAATAAAGCAAAGTCTAGGGGTCAGGTAGTGGCACACATAGCAGAAAGCCCGAGGATATGTGCAAAAGAACCCAGTTTCCAGCCCCTACTCCCCACCTTTGTGGGGAATGTCTCACAAACAGCAGTGATTCACATCTGCAGGTGTCTCTCTTCCTCTCTTTATCCACCCTCTCCTCTCTCAAGTCCTCTCTCTGTTCTATCCAATAAATGGAAAACATGGCCACCAAGAGCTGTAGATTTGTAGTGCCGGCACAGAGCCCAAGTATACCCCAAGAGGCCAAATAAATAAATAATCAAATTAGAAACTAGAAGTGTGTGAATATTGCTGAGCATGTTATACTGAAAATCCCCACTAAGTTATGTTTGAAATGGTCAACACATGGCATTCCTGTAACTGAAGTTAGAATCAAATGAGAAGGGAGTCGGGTGGTAGTGCAGCGGGTTAAATGCAGATGGCACAAAGTGCAAGGACAAGCATAAGGATCCCGGTTCCAGCCCCTGCCCCCCCACCTGCAGGGGAGTTGCTTCATGGGTGGTGAAGCAGGTCTGCAGGTGTCTATCTGTCGCCCTCTCTGTCTTCCCTCCTCTCTCCATTTCTCTCTGTCCTACCTTAAAAAAAAAAGTTAAAAAAAATAATCAAATGAGGACAATTACACCCCAAGTAAGGACAATTTCTGATATATGATATTTAAACCTATCATTTAACATCTACTTGTAATTATGAATAAACAGTTCTCACTGAGCATTAAATCATTGCCATAGTCATGGAGGCATGAATAGAGACTTTGACCCAAAAAGCAGAAGAAAAAAACTGGAGTATCAGTCATTTGGTTCCAGGAGTATGCACAGAGGGCAAAAGGGGACACTCTTAGACTTTCCTTTCACCTCTTCATCATTGTTCAGTGAAGGTCATTTAGTTAAAGCAGCCAGTGTCTGAGAGAGTACTCAGTGACAAAGATTTGGGAGTCCTGACTTCTCTGGTATCTGAAGGTTCTCTGATAGGATGTTTTTGTGGTGTCAGCAGGTTCTTATGAGGGAGTCCCAAGAGGTAAAGAGATTCTCCATCTCCTTCAACTGGGTGTGTGAACTGAACTCTAGTACCTGATTTCTGAAGGGGTTGGGAAGTCACTGAATGAAAACTAATTTACATAAATAACTCCTCCTCTGGCCAAGTGTGGAGAAGAAAAGGAGGCATTGGGCAGCCCAGTCACACTGTGGACACAGGGGACAGAAAGGACCATGGCCAGGACTCTTCTCATTTCTTTGTTGCTCTCTCTTTTTACAGGTAGGAGTAGGTTCGGAGGCAGATCACGTCGAACAATCTTCTCAACCGCTCTAAAGTAACTGTCCAATTAACAAGGAGTATCTGTGTTTGCAGGTTCCCTTCCCCAGCCTATGGTGACTCAGCCTCCCTCCCTCTCAGCATTTCCTGGTTTAACAGTCAGACTCACCTGCACCCTGAGCAGTGATATCAATGTTGGCGACAAGTACATAAACTGGTTACAGCAGAAAGAAGGGAGTCCTCCCAGGTATCTCCTTACTTACAAGGCTGACTCAGATAAGTACCAGGGCTCTGGGGTCCCCAACCGCTTCTCTGGATCCAAAGACACCTCAAAAAATGCAGGACTTCTGCTCATTTCTGGGCTTCAGGATGACGATGAGGCTGACTATTACTGTAGTATCTGGCACAGCAGCAATATTGGTTGCACAGTGCTCCAGACCTATGAGGAAGTGAGACCAAAACCTCTCCGGTATCTCTCTGCATCAAAGAATCCCCCTCTGAGACATTCATGACACAGGTCATTTCTGGAATCTGCTTCACTACCAGCAAGCCCAGCTCCCTGCTGTCATCATGAGCACAAATTCCAGAAGTGACCACTTGTCTCCCAGAGCAGCAGCTGACTTCCCTGTCATCAGGTTTCCTTCAAGATCTTTTACTTAACTAAAAAAATAATCAGTATATTGGCTGGATGATGTCCCTAGTGCATTACACATTGTGTACATGAGGCACTCTAGAAACTAGAAGTGTGCGAATATATCTGAGCATGTTATATTAAATATCTCCACTAATTTAAGTTTGGCAGGGTCAACATATGGCATTCCTATGTTTGAAGATAGAGCCAAATGAAAACAATCACACCCTAATCAAGGATTCTTGCTACCAAAATATCTCCATTATATAGTATACTGTGTGGGCTCACACCTATCATTCTAAATAGATACAATTTCCACATAGGATTACAAAGACAAACAACACCCCATAGACTAAAGTCTGTTTTAGGGGGCATTAATGTTGCAGTAGAAACTTGTTATCATTTAATAGGTAGATAGAAAAGAGTACAAGACTGGCATAAAGAACCTCCTCAGTTTTATTAATTAGTTAGATGATATTTCAATGGAATTCCAAAGTATCTTACATCAGCTAAAGGCATAATAGCAATATTAGGGAGCTACTCTCTTCCCTGATTCAGCTTTCTATTTCTGTTCCCAACTCTGACACCTTCTCCCCAGACAATGCTTTTGGTCCAGCTGCATGTTAGCTGTTGGGCTCAAGCAAAAATTAGTAATGTCATAAAACCCTTGAAATATACCCTAAACAGACCTACTAGCTTTCTCCAAAATAGAGACCCTAAATCTCATCTGCTATATTCTTATCTTTAGGTTCCTGATTACTTAACAGGTTTTTTTTTTTTCTTTGTATCACCATGTTTCCTCAGCAACCAAGTTTCAGATGTTACCATGACACTAACCTGGCTTCCCTGGGCAGGTAACCACACCATTGTGTCCTGGAACCCCGCCTCTCCAGATCCCTGCCCCAAGGAAATAGATAGAGACAGGGCTGGGAGTATGGATCGACCTGCCATCGCCCATGTTCAGCACTGAAACAATTACAGAGCCAGACCTTCCACCTTCTGCACCCCATAATGACCCTGGGACCATACTCCCAGAGGGATAAAGAATAGGAAAGCTTTCAAGGGAGGGGATGGAATACAGAGTTCTGGTGGTGGGAATTGTAAATTTACCCCTCTTATCCTGTGGTCTTGTCAATATTTCCATTTTATAAATAAACTTAAAAAAAGAAATCCCATGTCTCTTCATTAATCTCTACTTTCTTTCCTCTGAAACCAGGCTAGTTCCATCCTATTCATTCCCATTTCTCTCATGTTCAGTAGCTTGGTTATCAACATTGTCTATCACAGTTCACTGTGTTTTGGGTTCCCTTGAGATATTTTGAATACATCTTCCCTTATAGGTTCCTGGGAGATTCCTAGATCAGCAAGCCCTAAACCATCATATTCAGAACATGAGTGAGATATGCATCTTTTGTTGTTGTTGTTGCTCTTTCTTGGATGTGGAGGAGGTTGATTTACAGGGTTTCATTTCCTTCTCAATATTCACGGTCATGGTAAAATTGTTCCTGGAGGTAAAATGATGTGACAAATCAGGAATAGAAGATTTAGGTTTGCTCAGATGAAACCAGCAGGTTTTCAAGGGCTCCATATATAACCATAGTAACTGAGGAAATAGTGAAGTGTATAAACAAGAACAGTGCTGGACAGCAGTGGACAATTTGTACTGTGGGCCAAGGAGGAAGATCCACCTCAACTATGAGAGGACACCTAATAAAAAGTTCATTAAAAAAATAAACAGGTGGAGGTACTTTATGCCTTTAAACTAGTCTTCTAAGTAGGTGCTTTACTGTAGAAGACAAAAAAAAATAATTATTTTACACATACCAGCAGTAAGGACAGGCTGCCCTTCCCCACAGCTTCTCTTCTCAGTGAAATGTGTATATAAACATAATAAGCTGGTGAAAATGAAACCAGAAAGAAAGCAGGTAAAGAAACAAAATTATCATGAAAAATACACTAATAAAATTGATTTTTATGAAAATCGAATTTTATTTAGTGCAATTTGATTCAATTTGAATTGACCAAACCTTTATGTGTACAATCTCCAGTCCTAGAAAGAAGTGGTGCAGCTGGGCCAGGCAGTGGTGCACTTGCTGGAGAGCATATGTCATAAGAGTTGAAGTCCCAAGCACTGACTTATAATAGGACAGATTCAAGAGCAATTAAGCTGTGTTTCAGCTGTTTCCATTTCTCTGTCCCTCCATCATTCCCTCCATCTTGATTTATCTCTGTCTCTTTCCAAATAAATACTTAAAAAAATAAGTGAATCAAGTGGCTAAGAAAGAAATATTGGCTACTCAGTGGTCTGGGGAGATAGTATAATGACAAGCAAAACACACACTCTCTGTTTTATTGGGTAGAACAGACAGAACTTGAGAAAGGATGGGGAGACAGAAATGGAGATACAAGGAGTCCAGCTGTAGTGCAGCGGGTTAAGCGCAGGTGGCACAAAACTCAAGGACTGGTGTAAAGATCCCAGTTCGAGCCCTGGCTCCCCACCTGCAGGGGAGTTGCTTCACTGGCGGTGAAGCAGGTCTGCAGGTGTCTATCTTTCTCTCCCCCTCTCTGTCTTCCCCTCCTTTCTCCATTTCTCTCTGTCCTATCCAACAATGATGGCAACGATAATAATAACTACAACAATAAAAACAACAAGGACAACAAAAGGGAATAAATAAATAAATATTTTTTTAAAATTAAAAAAAGAAATGGAGATACAAAGACATCTGCAGACCTGCTTCACCACTCATGAAATGTATTGCCTACAAGTGGGGTCAGGAGGATCAAATGTGATAATATTTGATCTTCTTTTTGTGGTTTATCCTTTTTTTAAATTTTTATGTATAAAAAGGAAACACTAACAAAAACCATAGGATAAGAGGGGTACAACTCCACACAATTTCTACCACCAGAACTCTGCATCCCATCCTCTCCCCTGATAGTTTTCCTATACTTTATCCCTCTGGGAGTATGAACCCAGGGTCATTATGAGGTGCAGAAGGTGGAATGTCTGGCTTCTGTCAGCAGAGAATGTTCCATCCTACAAAGGGAATCTGGACAGGATCCTCTATGTTCCACCTGAGGAAGATGGGTCCTAAAATTGGGGCAGCTTGGAATGTTCCTACTCATGACCACAGAAAGTGAACTCATCATATCTATAGGGATTCAGAGGTCACATAGGCTCTAAAGCTGAATATGGGCCACAGATCACATCAAATTGATGGGGTTTATAGTCAAAAACATTTATACACATTTCCCATATTTGGGAGCTACTCTCTTCCCTGATCCAGCTTTCTGGTCATTTTTGCAGTCATGACATCATCTCCCCAGACAATAACTTGGATCCAACTGCATATCAGATGTAAGGCTCAGATAATATTTGCTCTTAACTGAGTGTTCCTCTGCTCTGCTCCAAGCAAAATATTTTCATAACTGGCACTCAGAGCTTCCATGTTAAATCCCCTCTCTGGACACACTATCAAAAGAGGTTATCACTGTTCTGATTAAAAAAAAATCGACCCCACCAATGTGTCCTGGAGCTCAGCTTCCCCAGAGACACACCCTACTAGGGAACGAGAGAGGCAGACTGGGAGTATGTACCGACCAGTCAACGCCCATGTTCAGCAGGGAAGCAATTACAGAAGCCAGACCTTCCACCTTCTGCAACCCATAGTGACCCTGGGTCCACGCTCCTAGAGGGATAGAGGATGGGAAAGCTATCAGGGGAGGGCATGGGATATGGAGATTGGGTGGTGAGAATTGTGTGGAGCTGTACCCCTCCTACCCTATGGTTTTGTTAATTAATCCTTTCTTAAATTAAAAAAAAATCCTCAAAAGCAAAACAAAGAGGAAAGGAAAGGAAGCGATGATCATTAACGTATGATTTAAATGATGTTTCAGTGTTTTTACTGACTCTATGGAGATAAACATTGAGTGACTCTAAGCACAGAGATCTGAAATATCACTTTTAGTATGTGAAATATCACCCACTAGGTGGTGGGGTAAGAAACTGAGTTTTATGGCAGGAGATACACTGACAGTCTGTTATTATGTACAGGCATATATATTCAGGGACCAGGAATTGGGTAGAGGTTAGCATGATCAAACAGATGTTGTGTACAGACTGTGAGGTAGTTGAGTGCTGGCATCCTGTGGTGGTTCTGTGATGAACAAGTAAAAGCTGGATTACTAATATTCAACTCTTCAATCAAATACTCCTTGAAGTTTTATTGTCACTAGTCCCTAGTCTTCAAAATTTGTACTGTTACATGTCTTGAGGAATGAGAGGAGATTTTAGCTCTATATATGAAAAGAGAAGTTTCTACCCTTAACAGAGTGAAAGTCAGAAGTTAATAAGCAATGGTATGGAAATCTAATCATAGATCTGGATGGATCTCTATAGAATGTCTTCAGTAATTCTGCAACATGGCTTTATTCAGCACATCTGCTAGGGGTCTTAGCATTCAATATTATTCCTTTACTTTGTCAATTAATAATAAGTTCTCTTCAAATATAGAAAGTTGAATCACAAAGCATCTTGAGAGTAACTAGAATCTATTGTTTAATTTGTATGTGTTTAGAAATTCAAAGTAGATATGTATAATTATGTACCACTGCTTCTTTTGTTTACACTATCTCTGATATATGATATTTGAATCTTTCATTGAGCTTCTACTAGTAATTATGACTAATTGAGCATTAAATCATTGCCATAGTCATGGATGTCTGAATAGAGACTTTGACCTAAAGAGCAGAAGAAAAAAGCTGGGCTCTCAGTGATTAGGTTGGTGGAGTATGCACTGATCAGGACGGAGCACTGTAAGCCTGCCTTTCTTCAGGAAAGATCATTCAATTAAAGCAGCCAGTGTCTGAGAGAGTGCTCAGTGACAAATATTTGGGATTCCAATCTTCTCTGGTGTGTGAAACTTCTAGGAAAAGTTTGTTTTTGTGGTGTCACCAGGTACTTCCTATGAGAGTGTCCTAAGAGGGTGTCTTCATCTTTCTCAATTGAGGGTGTGAACTGAGTTCTAGAACCAGATCTCTGAAGGGGGTTAGCAGTCACTGGATGAAAACGCATTTGCATAAAAGCTCCTCCTCTGGCCAAGTGTGGAGAAGAAAAGGAAGCAATGAGCAGCCCAGTCACACTGTGGATTCAGGGGACAAAGAGCACCATGGCCAGGGCTCTTCTCTTCCTTCTGTTCTCTCATTTTACAGGTAGGATAGGAGAAGACTCTAAGCCAGATCACACTGGACAAGCTTCTCAGCCCCATTGACTCTCATACACCTGTATAATCAACCATGAGTGTCTGTGTTTGCAGGTTCCCTCTCCCAGTCTATGGTGACTCAGCCTCCCTCCCTCTCGGCACCTACTGGATCAACAGCCAGACTCACATGCACCCTGAGCAGTGGTCTTAATGTTGGCAGTTACAGTATTTTCTGGTACCAGCAGAAGGATGGGAGGCCTCCCAGGTATCTCCTGAGCTACTACTCTGACTCAGATAAGCACCAAGGTTCTGGGGTTCCTAGCCGCTTCTCTGGATCCAAAGACACCTCAAAAAATGCAGGACTTCTGCTCATCTCTGGGCTCCAGGCTGACGATGAGGCTGACTATTACTGTAATATTTGGCACAGCAGCAATATTGGTTACACAGTGCTCCAGACCTATGAGGAACTGAGACCAAAACCTCTCCTGTGTCTCTCTGCATCAATGAATCACCTCTGAGACATTCATGATATGGGTCATTAAAGGAATCTGCTTCACCACCAGCAAGCCCAGCTCCCATTATGAGCCCAAATTCCAGAAGTGACAGTTTGTCTCCCAAAGCAGCAGCTGATTCTCCTGTCATCAGGTTTCCTTCAAGATCTTTTACTTAATTAACTGAAAAAAATGAAGTATATTGGCTTCATGATGTACCTAGTGCATCAAACAGTGTGTGCATCAGGCAATTTAGAAATTAGATGTCTGAATATATCTGAGAATGTTATATTAAATAGCCTCTCTAGTTAATGTTTGGCAGGCCAACATATGGCATTCCTATGACTGATGTCAGAGTCAAATGAGAATAATCACACCCTAAGAAAGATTTTTTTTTCTGGACCTACCAAATATCTCCTGTAGATAGTGTGCTGTAGGGTTTATGCCTGTGATTATCCTGTCTCCATATAGAATTCCACAATGAAATAAATAACTCCCCATAGACTAAGGTCTGTTCTAGGGGACATCAATGTTGCAATACAAACTTGTTATCCTTTAGCAGGTAAATAGGAAGGAGTATAGCACCGACTGAAAGAGTTCAGACAGTTTTGTTAGTGAGAGGATGCCTCAATGGAATTTCAACATATCTTTTTTTTTAAAAAAGAATCATTTTCTTTTTTTTAAATTTTTTTTTAAATTTATTATTTATTTATTTATTCCCTTTTGTTGCCCTTGTTGTTTTATTGTTGTAGTTATTATTGTTGTTGTTGTTGTTGGATAGGACAGAGAGAAATGGAGAGAGGAGGGGAAGACAGAGAGGGGGAGAGAAAGACAGACTCCTGCAGACCTGCTTCACCGCTTGTGAAGCAACTCTCCTGCAGGTGGGGAGCCGGGGCTTGAACCTGGATCCTTACTCCGGTCCTTGTGCTTTGCGCCACCTGCGCTTAACCCACTGCGCTACAGCCCGACTCCCGGAATTTCAAAATATCTTACATCAGAAAAAGGCATGATCCTTCTTTAATGAAGAAGACAAAATGAAGACTGTCCATCCAGGAGGCTTGTGACTGAGATAACAAAGAACAATTCCGGAGGGTAGATAGCTTAATAGTTATGCAAAGAGACTCTCATGCCTGAGGCTCCAAAGTCCCAGGTTCAATCCTCTGCACCACTGTAAGCCAGAGCTGAGCAGTGCTCTGGTAAAAAAAAAAAAAAAAAGAACAATTCCATCACATTTCTTCCGAGAAGCTTGCAATGTTTCATCTAACTGGCACTCCTAGTGGGATTTTAGCAGATATCTGGTAGCTAAATGGTCAAAAAGTCATGAACCTGTTCACCCACCTCAGGTGCTTATCAAGCTATCACAGTTGTCCTGGCATGATACTTTGACCTCAAAGACATCTCTCAACATTTACAGAAGTTTTAGAAGTTGTTACCCCTGCGGTATAATTGATGAGGCCATGTGTTGTGTAAACCTGAGGCAGGCACAAAACATTATTCCTTGAATCAGGAAGGACATAAAGGGAACATGGTGTAATCCTTTCACTTGTGTGCTCAGAAGCGGAGTCTCCCCACCATGTCCTGGACTCTCAGCCTAAGTAACTGGATACTGAAAGCAGGAAACTTCACTAAGGTTGTTCAGGGGGAAGTTTCCCCCTTCCATGTAAGAGCAAGCAGAGATGAATTACACTGGACTTGACCCTGTGTCTCAGTCTTCTCTTCCAGGGTCAGGCACACAATCTAGAAGCTTCAGTTTCAGGGTCTGAAGGAAAAAAGACCATCTTATCCTGCTCAGGAACTAGCAACAACATTGGATTTTATGGTGCAGGCTAATACCAAGAGATTCCTAGTGCTTCCCCCAAAACTTTGGTGCTTGGAAGTATTCTACCTTCAATGATCCCAAATCTTTTCGCTGCCTCCCAATCAGGCAGTACAATCTCTCTGACCATCTCTGGTCTCCAGTCTGAGAATGAATCTGAGGATTCTTATTGGATAAGCCATCAAGTTTTACAGTGTTCCACACTCATGGGAACTGAAAGAAAACAAACAAACCAAAACTTACGTATGTCCTCCATGATCATACTGATGACATTAAGTGGTAAATACCAATAAAGAAGTGATTTTGGAGACTTGGAGTCTAGTCTGACTTGCCAGGTACAGAACCACCTGCAGGGTCAGTGATGGTCATTATCTGTCCTGTTGTTTTTTTCTTAAGTAGCTTTGTTGAGCTATGAAATATAAGCCAAGAAGTTTTCCCAGTTAAATGCAAACCTCAGCAAATTCTCATAGATGTTTTCCCAAACGATGAGAAGTCCAAATCACATTGCTTACTCTAGCACATGACTTGTAGCCTTCGTATTCATTTAACTAACTCACTTGCAATCCAGTCAAAAGTGAGAATTATCAGATTATGAGATATTTTCCCTTTTATAACTAAGCTTTCTCAGTACAAGTTGTATCAAAATATAAAATACTTGAAAATTTGGACTATGGAAAAGAATTGAAATATTATGTTTGATCCTCAGGAATACTGTGTGTGTTTTTCCCTCTATATCTCTTTGTTTCTATCTAAATAATAATTAAAATAAGCCTTTAATGGCACATCTGGTTAAATGCATATAGTATGGTGTGCAAGGACCTGAGTTTGACCTCGTGTTCCTCACCTATGGGGTGGGGGATTTAACAAATATTGAAGCAGGTCTACAAGTGTCTTTTTTTCACCCTCTTTACTTTCCACTTCCCTCTCTGTCTTATATAAATAAAAAGGAAAGACAAAGACAAGAATAGAAAAACCTGGCCAATGAGAACAGTGGATTTTCTGGGCTAACACTGAGCGCCAGTGATAACTCTGAGCAAAATAAACATATAAATAAATATATGCAAACTAAAGATATGTGTCTATCTTTCTCCTACTCTATCTGGCCATTCCCTCTGTCATATCAAATAAAATAGAAAAAATGAATAAGAAAAAATGACAACTAGAAGAAATAACCTTGGTGGCAGTAAAAAAAAAAATTTTAAAGATAATTTCTGTAGCAGTATCCTTATCCTGCTATACCCATGTGTTTGAGAAGGTAGAGATGCTTCCTTTATTTACTTGTTTATATTTCCAATGAGAAATGCTTTATCATCTCATTAAATGTTAGCACTATCCAGAATTTTATTCACAATGGATTTAATTATAAATACTGTGAATTCCCTTTGAGTAACATGAGTCAATGGTAGAGAAGTTGAGTGATGCTTTCTGTCAGTCATTCAGGAGAAAGGGTAAATATTTAAAGGGACAGTGTATGTTGCTGTTTGTGTATTTGTGTGTTTGCCAGAAAACTGCAAAACTCTTACTTATGACATAGCAAGGGCTTAAACCTAAGACACTGGAGCCTAGGCAGAAAAGTATTACTACAAAAATATTATGATATCACCTCTGCAATATACAGGAGTCCAAAGTTGAAAGGCAAGAACTTGCTAAAAATAGGGGTGTTATTCATAACATTTTGCACCAAAGGAAAAAAATGAAGGACTTCTGCTCATTTCTGGGCTCCAGACTGAGGATGAGGCTGACTATTACTGTATGGTCTGGCCCAATGATAATACTGGTTACACAGTGCTCCAGACCTATGAGGAACTGAGACCAAAACCTCTCCTGTGTCTCTCTGCATCAAAGTATTACCTCTGAGACCTTCAGGACACAGGCCATTTCTGGAATTTGCTTCACCTGACTTCAGCTGACTCTACTGTCATCAGGTTTCCTTCAAGATATTTTACTTAATTAACTGAAAAATAAAAAGTATATTGGCTGGATGATGTCCCCAGTGCATCATACAGTGTGTGCATGAGGCAATTTAGAAATTATTTGTGTAAATATATCTGAGCATGGTATATTAAATATCCTCTTTGATTTATGTGTGGCAGGCCACCATATGCTGAGAAGCAGAGTCTCCACCAAGTCCTGGACTCTCAGCCTAAGCAACTGGATATTGAATGCAGAAAACTTCACTTAGGTGAAGTTCCCCTTCCATCTAAGAGCAAGCAGACATGAGTTACACTGGACTTGACCCTGTGTCTCAGTCTTCTCTTCCAGTGTCAGGCACACAATCTAGAAGCTTCAGTTTCAGGGTCTGAAGGAAAAAAGACCATCTTATCCTGCTCATGAACTAGCAACAACATTGGATTTTATGGTGCAGGCTGATACCAAGAGATTCCTAGTGCTTCCCCCAAAACTTTGGTGCTTGGAAGTATTCTGCCTTCAGTGATCCCAAATCTATTCTCTGCCTCCCAATCAGGCAGTACAATCTCTCTGACCATCCCTGGTCTCCAGTCTGAGGATGAATCTGAGGTTTCCTATTGGATAAGCCATCAAGTTTTACAGTGTTCCACACTCATGGGAACTGAAAGAAAACAAATATGTCCTCCATGATCATACTGATGACATTAAGTGGTTAATACCAATAAAGAGGTGACTTTGGAGACTTTGAGTCTAGTCTGACTTGCCAAGTACAGAACCATCTCTAGGGTCTGTGATGGTCATCATCTGTCCAGTTGTTTTTTTCTTAGGTAGCTTTGTTACACTATAAAATATAAGCAAAAGTGTTCCCAGTTAAATGCAAACTTAAGCAAATTCTCATAGGTGTTTTCCCAACTGATGAGGAGGCCAAATCACATTGCTTACTCTAGCACATGACTTGTAGCCTTCGTATTCATTTAACCAACTCACTTGCAATCCAGTCAAAAGTGAGAATTATCAGATTATGAGATATGTTCCTTTTTGTAACTATGCTTTCTCAGTACAAGTTGTATCAAAATTTAAAATATTTGAAAATTTGAACTATGGAAAAGAATAGACATATTGTGTTTGATCCTCAGGAATGCTGTGTGTGTTTTTTCTCTCTGCATCTTTTTGTTTCTATCTAAATAATAATTAAAATTAGCCTTTAATAGCACACCTGGTTAAATTCACGTGGTATCATGTGCAAGACATGAGTTTGAACTCTTGTACCCCACCTATGGGGGCGGGGGAATTTAACAAATGGTGAAGCAGATCTACAAGTGTCTTTTTTTCACCCTCTTTACCTTCCACTTCCCTCTCTGTCCTATCAAATCAAATAGATAGACAAGGACAAAGACAAGAATAGAAAAACGTGGCCAGTGAGAGCAGTAAATTTGCCATGCTAATACTCAGCCCCAGTGATAACTCTGGCAGCAAAATAAACATATAAATTAATATACACAAACTAAAGATGTGTCTCTATCTTTCTCCTACCCTATCTGGCCATTATCTCTGTCATATCAAATAAAATAGAAAAAATGAGTAAGAAAAAAATGACTATTAGAAGCAATAACCTTGGTGGCAGTAAAAAAATTTTTTAAAGATAATTTCTGTAACAGTATCCTTATCCTGCTATATCCATGTGTTTGAGAAGGTAGAGATGCTTCCTTTATTTACTTGTTTATATTTCCAATGAGAAATGCTTTATCATCTCATTAAAGGTTAGCACTATCAGAATTTGATTCACAATAGATTTAATTATCAATACTGTGAATATCCTTTGGGCTTAACATCAGTCAATGGTAGAAAAGTTGAGTGATGCTTTCTGTCAGTCATTCAGGGGAAAGGGTAAATATTTAAAGAGACAGTGTACGTTGCTGTTTGTGTATTTGTGTGTTTGCCAGAATACTGAAAAACTCTTAATTATGATGGAGCAAGGGCTTGAACCTAGGACATTGGAGCCTAGGCAGAAAAGTCTTGCTTCAAAACCATTATGATATCACCTCTGCAATATGCAGGAGTCTGAAGCTGAAATATTTATTTGTTATTCATAACATTTTGCACCAAAGTAAAAAATTCCAGGTTGGCAGGGAAGGATCAGATCCTGTAAAACAGAGAAAGATCTAGTGAGGTTTGAATTATTTTGTGAAAAACTGAGAAATGTTACACATGTGCAAACTAGTGAATATTTCATTTTACTGTTGACTGTAAACCATTAATTCACCAATACATACATTTTTAAAACAAGCATAACATTTTATCAAAAACATTTTAAGTAAAAAGGCAGATTTAGTCATTTGTAAAATAAATGAGTTAAGGGAGCCAGGTGGCAACACAACTTGTTAAGTACACTAGGACCTTCGTTCCAGCCCCTGGTCCCCACTTATTAGGGGAAAGCTTCATGAGTGGCCAAGAAGAGCTACAGGTCTCTGTCTCTCTCATTCACTATCTCCCTCTCCCTCTCAGTTTCACTAAGTCTCTATCCAATAATAAGTAATTAAATGAATAAATAATAAATTCATATCTCAAACATACAAAATCTAAAATAAATGGACTACTATTTATTATTTTTAAGATAGTTCTTTTATATTATATATTTATTTGTTGGATATGCTCAATTAGGTGTGCTAGCACCTTGTCCCTAGATTTAGCCTTTATAAGAAAAGAAGAGGAGACAGGAGGTGGCGCACTTGGTTAAGCGAGTACATTACAGTGTACAAGGACCCAGGTTCAAGCCCCTGGTCCCAACCTGCAGGGGGAAAGCTTCAAGAGCGGTGAAGCAGGTGTCTCTCTGTCTCTCTCCCTCTCTATCTTCCCCTCTCAGTTTCTCTCTGTCTCTATACAATAATAAATAAATAAAACATTTAAAAAAGAAAAGAAGAACATGGAACAAAATATATGAGTCACAGAATGACCTACTGAAAAAAAATATATATATATATTAGCTTGAGAGTAGATGAAGGAGATCATAGAATTCTGTGTCATTCATTAGCTCCTTATCTACACTGTCTCCTGGAAACCCAGGACAGTTCCAGTGTATTTACACCCCTTTCTCTCATGTTCAGTAGCTTGGTCATCAACATTGTCTGTCACATTTCACTATCTGTGTTTTGGTTTCCCTTGAGAGAGTTTGAGTAGAACCATCCTTATGTGTTCCTAGGAAGATTCCTTAACCACTAAGTCCTGAACTATCTCATTCAGATCATGAGTGGCAAATGCATCACTTTTTCTTGCCTGTGGAGGAGGTTAGAGTACAGGGTTACCTACCCCTTCTCGATATTCATTGCCATGATAAAATTGTTCCTAGAGGAGAAATGATATCACAAATAAGGAATGAAACATTCAGGTTTGCTAAGATGAAAGCAGCATGTTTTCAAGAACTCTATCAACAATCATAGTAACTGAGGAAATAGTGAAGTGTATAAGCAAGAACAGTGGTGGACAGCAGTGGACAGTTTGTACTGTGAATCAAGGTGGAAGATCCACTAGAATTCCATTGTGTGAGGCCACCTGATATGTATTTGATATAAAAAAAAATCAGGTGTAAAAAAAAAAAGAAAAATAGAGCAGTGAAAGGAGACCATTTACTGGTAATTATGACTGAACAATTTTCACTGAGTGTTAAGTCATTGCCATAGTCATGGATGTCTAAATAGAGACTTTGACCTAAAAAGCAGAAGAAAAAAAGCTGGGCTCTCAGTGATTAGGTTCCTGGAGTGTGCGGTGAGGTCAGAAGAGGGCACTCTTGGAGTGTCTTTTCACTTTCCTGTTACTGTTCAGTGAAGATAATTCAGTTAAAGCAGCCAGTGTCTGAGAGAGTGCTCAGTGACAAAGATTTGGTAGTTCTGTCCTCTCTGGTGTGTGAAGGTTCTCTGAAAAGTTTGTTTTTGTGGTGTCAGCAGGTGTTTCCTATGAGGGTGTCGCAAGAGGTGAAGCAATTCTTCATCTTTCTCAGTTGAGTGTGTGAACTGAGCTCTAATGCCAGAGCTCTGAAGGAGTTGGCACTCACTGGATGAAAACACATTTGCATAAACAGCTCCTCCTCTGACCAAGTGTGGAGAAGAAAGGGACACTAGGCAGCCCAGTCACACTGTGGACTCAGGGGACAGAGAGCACCATGGCCAGGGCTCTTCTCTTCCTTCTGTTCT
This sequence comes from Erinaceus europaeus, assembly GCF_950295315.1. NCBI lineage: Eukaryota > Metazoa > Chordata > Mammalia > Eulipotyphla > Erinaceidae > Erinaceus > Erinaceus europaeus. Next base: position 22,027,273 of record NC_080167.1, read on the forward strand.
TCTCTCATTTTACAGGTAGGATAGGAGTAGGTTCTGAGCCAGATCACACCGGACAAGCTTCTCAGCCCCACTGACTCTGAGATACCTGTATAATCAACCATGAGTGTCTGTGTTTGCAGGTTCCCTCTCCCAGTCTATGGTGACTCAGCCTCCCTCCCTCTCTGCATCTCTTGGATCAACAGCCAGACTCACATGCACCCTGAGCAGTGGCTTTAATGTTGGCAGTTACACTATTTACTGGTACCAGCAGAAGGATGGGGGTCATCCCAGGTATCTCCTGTACTACTACTCTGACTCAATTAAGCACCAAGGTTCTGGGGTTCCTAGCTGCTTCTCTGGATCCAAAGACACCTCAAAAAATGCAGGACTTCTGCTCATCTCTGGGCTCCAGACTGATGATGAGGCTGACTAGTACTGTATGGCCCAATGATAATACTGGTTACACAGTGCTCCAGACCTATGAGGAACTGAGACCAAAACCTCTCCTGTGCCTCTCTGCATCAAAAAAATCACCTTTGAGACATCATGACACAGGCCATTTCTGGAATCTGCTTCACTGCCAGCAAGCCCACCTCCCTACTGTCATCATGAGCATGAATTTCAGAAGTCACCACTTGTGTAACTTAATTACTAACTTAATTGAAAAAAAAAGTATATTGACTGGATAATGTCTCTGACCCATCATACATTGTGCTTTGTGCATGAGACATTTTAGAAACTAGAAATGTGTAAATATTGCTGAGCATGTTATATTAATAAGCCCCACTACTTTCTGTTTGTCAGGGTCAACACATGGCACTCCTATTTTTGAAGCAGAATTAAATGACAACAATCACACCCTAAGCAAGGATTTATCTGGGGATGCCAGAATATCTCCCTTGGATAGTGTCTTCAGTGGGTTTACACTGTGACTCTCCACTATGATAGTTTCTATGTAGGATAGATAATACAATCAAATAAATAACTGCCCAATGACTCAGGTGTGTTTTAATGGAGAGAGGGATCCAAGTGGCACACATACTTGTGATCGTTTAGTAGATAATTTTTTTTTAAAGTGTGGTCTTGTCAATGTTTCCATTTTATAGATAAAGAAAAAAATATATATGTATATTAGCTTGAGAGTAAATGAAGGAGATCATAGAACTCCTGTGTCATTCCCTTCTCCACACTCTCCTGGAAACCCAGGACAGTTCCAGTGTATTTACTCCCCTTTCTCTCATGTTCAGTAGCTTGGTCATCATCATTGTTTGTCACATTTCACTATCTGTGTTTTAGGTTCCCTTGAGAGAGTATGAGTAGACCCATCCTTATGTGTTTCTTAATCACGAAAATTTCTTAATCACTAAGTCCTGAACTATCTCATTCAGAACTTGAATGGCATGTGCATCTTCTTTTTCTTACCTGTGGAGGACGTTAGAGTACAGGGTTACTTAGCCCTTCTCGATATTCCCTGCCATGATAAAATTATTCCTAGAGGTGAAATGCTATCACAAATCAGGAATGAAATATTCAGGTTTGCTGAGATGAAATCAGCATGTTTTCAAGAACTCTATCAACAATCATAGTAACTGAGCAAATAGTGAAGTGTATAAACAAGAACAGTGCTGGACAGCAGTGGACAGTTTGTACTGTGAATCAAGGTGGAAGATCCACCAGAATTCCATTGTGTGAGGCCACCTGATATGTATTTGATTAGACAAAAAATCATGTGTAGATATGTTGGTTGTGTCCAGGTGTCGGGCTGCACCGCGGAGAAGACAGAGAAAGAGACGGTCCAGAGAGAGTGGGATACACATATCTTTATTATAGGATCGGGGGGGGGGGTGCCTCAGGCCACGTGGAGTCAGCCGACAATGGCCATCCCCACTACCTCACCACTGGGTGAGAAGGGAGAGAGGGCAGAGAGAGAGCCAAGAGAGTCCAGAGAGAGAACGAGGCGGGGTGTGAGGGGACTTTTATTGGGCAATAACCAGGGGTGATGTGTGGGGGCAGGATTGGTTGAAGGGAACACTGCGGGGCATGGTAAAACCTGGGGGCAGAGACTGCATCAGAATAATTCCTCAGCATCATCTCCTCCTTTCCCTTTATATCTAAATGGACACAGTAAAGAAAAATGGAATGGAGCAGGCTTAAATGTTTTTAAGGAATGCCATGCTCAGGTGCTAAGATGTAGGACCTTCTGTGGAGGAGGGAAGGCTTAAATGGCTGCCAACCTTGTGAGATTTATGTGTCCCTCCTGTGCTCAACCCCTCTTTAGAGAGAGACTTACCTGGAGGGACTCATCTCATAGGTTTAAGCATAGCCTGCTCAACCATCTCTTCACAATATCTTTACATCTTTTCTATCTTTCTATCTAGTCATAGCACAAGACGGTTCAAAGTCTGTGAAAGACTATCGTGGTGTAGGAGTGAGCAGAAACCTTTTGGGCATAAACCTAAATGATATGACAAAACAGGAAGGGACAAGTAGGGGAGTAGTAAAAGCCAGTGTGATGTGAAGGGAAGGATTGGTGTGTAAAGGAACGTTCCCTGCTTGGGGGGGAGGGGCAAGGGTACATAATGGGGGGGAGGCAGGAGGGCATGACCCACCCAACAGAGGGGCTATTTGGCATTGTATAGTCCTCAAGGCAACAGTCTGTAAAGTCTATGAACTACTCAGGATCAGTCTATGAAAAATCAGCAGCATGAAGGGAAATAAGCTGCTTTAAAATTGTGTAAAGTGTCTATAGGGTATGCCAGCAAGTCCGATACAAGTCTCAGTCCAAAGTAGATGGCTAGGGGAAGAATTGGCAGGGGATGAGATGCTGCATGAGGGAGGTCAGCTGCTGGAATTCTGCTTTTCTGTAGATAGCCAGCTGGAACCACCAACACGTGACAGGAAAATCAGAAGCAGGAACGGCAAGCAAGTATTAAGAAAGTTCTGTCCTTGGAGTGTGTGTATCAGGTTCTTCAGGTCGTGTTGAGTGACATCTAGGGTTTCGGGGGGGGGGGTTGTCACTGTAATTGTGCCGTCTAGTGGGTGACGTCAGGGTGTGCAGGGGTTCAGATGGTTTTTCCCGGATTCCTGTGAAAGAAACACAAACAATCTACTTCTTGTGGTTAATTTAAACTTGTAACAAGTTAGAGGTTTATTATAGTTGATACCTCGATGATTATAATTGGTTTAAATATCTTTATGATTTTATTTAAAGGTCATCTAATGTGACCTCCTGTAGCAGTCTCTGCAGCAGGATCTTGAGACCAATTTTAGTTAAAATGTGTATTTTGAATTTTAACTATTTTTACTTTAGACTATAAACAGACTCAAATTACATAGAGAGTTAACACATTTTTGTGACAATGATTTTAACATTTACAGTGCCAGATTGATGCCAGATCTGTTGTGGATTAATTTCCACAAGATAGTTTACAGGGCACTTTTGGGGGCCCTCCAAAAGTGACCTGTATAGAAAATTTATATTTTAGTTTTGGGAATGTATTGTCACGTTAAACATTAGACTTTACCTTAAATAGTTAGTTACCTTAGCAAATTAATTTTTACCTTGTCTGGTAATAATGTAGCTGTAAGGTTACACTTTTGACTGTTAGTGTTACCAAACCTGAGACATACCCATAAACATTTAGTTATAACACACTGGAGGAAAGGAAAAAAAAACTTTTGTTATAAAAACATATCATTATAAAAACAATTTTATATCTGTCGTTAGTTACACAGTTTAAGACTAAACACTTATGTATATACCAAAACTATATATAAAAATCAAAAGAGGAAGAAAAACAAAAATTTTAGAATGTTTCTGGATGTCTCCAGAAACTTTGGCTGTGTCCAGATTTTTTATATAAAGCCAATTACCTTTAGAGTGCTCCGAGTAGATGGGTCATGCAAAAAAAATTTTGTCATTCAACACACTCACTCACAAAACACAACTGGCCAGTTATAACATAAGACATTCAGGGAAAGGGTAGGAGAGAGGTCTCTGTGAGCCAAATTTTGTAGGTTCAGCCACGTCGTATTATGGGTCCTGGGATGTATCCTGCATCTGGTCCTCTTGTAGTATTTCTTGTTCTTCAGGGATAACAGCGCCATCCTGTGGGTATTTTTGGACATTGTGGGCAGGAACCCAGACAGGTTTAGAGAAATTTTGAGGGAAAATGCATGTGAAACCCCTACCCATGGTCAATAGGGGGTCAGGACCTTTCCAAATTTTATAGAGTGGATCTTTCCATTTGACCTTAATGGATGGGAGGGTAGATGGTGTTTGCCAGTGAAGAATGATAGGAGGTAGGTCCAAATTATTGTAAATATTAAAGAGATTTAAAATAGTTAAGGCTTTTGCTAGCTGGATATTGGGGGGAATATGTTCCTCCTTTATCTTTATTTAATTGAGCCTTCAGAGTTTGATGGGCCCTCTCGACAATGCCTTGTCCCTGTGGATTGTAGGGAATGCCCATGGTATGAGTAATATTCCAGAGGGAACAAAAATCTTTAAATTGTTGCTAGTAAAAGCAGGTCCATTGTCTGTTTTCAAAATTAATGGGACCCCCATAACGGCAAAACAAGAAAGCATATGGCTTACAAGCTTTTTAGCGCTTTCTCCTGTCTGAACTGTAGCCCACATAAATTTAGAAAAGGCATCGATTGAGACAAACACATATTTTTGTTTGCCAAAATTTGGTATGTGGGTGACATCAATTTGCCAAATAGTGTTATCTTTTAAACCTCGGGGGTTAAACCCAAGGGTCTGGATAGCAGGTGTCTTTATGAGACTTGCACAAGAAGAGCATGTAGCAAGAATATGTTTTAACTGTGGTAAAGGAACATCAGGAAATAGAGCTCAAAGGCCTTTAAGATTAACATGGGTTAGAGAATGAAAATTATCAGGATCAGAGACAGAGACTGGGAAAGTTCCTGTGGAGGCAAGGCAGTCAACTGCAGCATTCCCTTCGGACAGGGAACCAGGAAGAGGCCTGTGGGAAAGAAGGTGTTGAATATACAGTGGTTGGGTTCGAGAACAGAGCATAGAGGCGATTTGAATCAAGAGAGGGGAAAGTGGGTTGTCATCAATTTTCACATAAGAATGAGCAAGCCATGGAAGTAAGTTAACAGTATACACACTGTCAGAAAAAAGGTTGAAGGATTCTGGTACAGCTTTTGATGCAAGGAAAACAGTATAAAGTTCTTTGTACTGAGGGGAATTCTCAGGAAGCTCAGTAAAGAGAGGTTTAGGAGATTGTTTGTCTGGGTAATATATAAGGACAGCAGTTCCCCTTTTTCCGCCATCAGTAAAGACTGTAGGAGCAGAGGGAATGGTTATCCTGAGAGAAAAGTTTAGGTGCTAGTAGAGGCAAAAGAGGTAAAGAAGCTATTAATTTATTAGAAGGAAAATGGTTATCTATTTGTCCTGGAAACCCCACGAAGCTTATGGCAAAGCGGGAATGTTAGCATATAAGCCACTCTGTATCTGTGAGAGAAAAGGGCAGGATGATTAAATCCGGTTCTTTCCCTAAGACCTGCACAGACCTATTTCTCCCTTGGCGAACCATGAATGCTAACGCGTCTATCTCAGGGAGGAGTCTTGGAGCTCCTCCTACTGGTGTGTGAAGCCACTCGAGGACCCCATGGTCTTGCCACAATGCCCCTACTACTGTGGGGGTGGAGTTGAATATTAGAAGGTTTACCGGAGAGGAGGGGTAGAATCGAACAAGGTGCATGTCCTGGAGGACCTGGTTAACCCTTTCTAGTGCCAAGGAGGCCTCGGGAGTTAACTTATGTTTTGAGGAGGGCTGTTTGTTTCCTTTCAACAGGTCAAACAGTGGTTGGAGGCAGCTTGTAGGCAGATAGAGATATTGCCTAAGCCAATATAAATTTCCTAGAAAACTTTGTAAAGAAGCAAGAGTAAGGTTAGAAGGAAAGGTGACATTAGGTTTTAAGGGAAGAATTTGCATTAGAGAAATCTCTGAACCTAGGAAAGATATTGGAGGAATTAGCTGTATCTTCTCAGGAGCTACATTAAGGCCGTTTTTCTTTAATGCAGGAATAAGAAAATCACATAAGGCATAGAGATCTGTATCTGATTTTCCCCATGTTAAAATATCATCTGTATAATGAAAAATATTAAGGCCCTTATGAATATATGGAAAAAGGGAAGATTTAACAGCCTCCTGACAAATTGTAGGACTAGGGGCCATACCCTGGGGGAGCACCACCCATTCAAATCTATCAGCAGGGCTGGCATTATTAATAGCAGGAACAGAGAAGGCAAAACGTTTACAATCTTGCGGATGCAAGGGAATAGAGAAAAAAAATCTTGTATATCAATAACTATGATTGGAATTCCTGTGGGGATTGCAGAGGCAAGAGGCAAACCCCTTTGGGGGGAGCCCCAGACCTGCATGGTTTTATTTACCGCACAGAGATCTTGGAGGAGGCACCATTTTCCCGAGCGCTTTTTAATCACAAAGACAGGAGTATTCCATGGGCTTCGAGAATGACGAATGTGTCCCAAGGATAACTGCTCTCTGACAAGCTCCTTTAAAATTATTAATTTATCCCTAGGTAAAGGCCACTGTTCCACCCAGACAGGCTCATTAGAAAGCCAGCCTAAGCGGGGAGTCTGCATACGAACAGTGGCATTTAGTATTGGGGGTGCTGATTAGATCTGGTCTTGCAGGAGCGAGTGTTACGCTCTGCAGAAGCATCTGTGGATATCCTAACATCAAGACATTCTAGAAGATCCCTGCCCAGTAGGTTGGTGCTAATGTTAGCTACCAAAGGGCGGAAATGTCCGGTAGAGCCTTCCGGGTCTTCCCACATGAGCGAATCTCATGTGCAAAATGATGAGGTCATCCCTCCTACTCCATGTATACTGGGTCCAGGGAGGAGTTCCCAATCTTGGGGAACCTCTTCTTGCCTTAAATCGTCTTTTCTGCCCCCGTGTCAATCAAAAATTTAAAAGGAATATTGGCAATCTTTACTATCATAGATGGTTGACCTCGTTCTAAAACAGGAGTGGTCCACAAAATCTCAGGCCCTGAATTTGTACCATTCAGGGGTGAACCATATTTATGAAATTGGGACCAACAATCTCTCTTCCAATGAAACCCCTTACGACATCTCAGACAAACCGTACGTGGCTTCTGGCTCCCTGACTGAAGGCGGGGTTGTCCTGACTGGAGGCAGGGTTGCTCTGACTGGAGGCGTGGTTGCAGCTTATCTGGACATTGATTACACCAATGCCCTTGGTGACCGCACTGAAAGCAGGCCCCGTTTTGATTACGTGGGGTAACTGCAAAAACCTGTGTGATAGCAGGTGCCCCATAATTGCCTGATGTAAGTTCCTGTATTGCTAAAATCCAATTATCTGGGTGCAGGTGTTTAAAATTAAGGCACGCCTGATGGGATTGTGTTGTCATTCCCTCCCAGACAATAGAGCGCAGAAGTAGAAAGCGGATTTCAGGATTATAAACCTTTCTCTCTAAGCTTGTCTTCACCCTTGAGATGAAGCTCGCTAATGATTCATCAGTGCCTTGGTGAAGAGAGTTAATGGAAACTGATGAATCAATATTGGGTGGGGTCACCCTTTCCCATGCTTGTGTTGCACAGATGCATACCTGTTCAAAATAACTGGTTGGAAACCTGGCTTCTGCCTGCTGAATTCCGGATTCAAACGCTCCTGCTCCAAACAAAGAATCAAAATTCCATTCTACCTGTTTGCTACTATTTTCCTGCGATAGTCTAGAGCGTTCATCATGGAAGCATGCTGTCCACTGTAGGTAGAGGGGGTCTGGGAGTGCAGCACAAACCAGGTCTTTCCAGTCCTGGGGGGTGTTAAGGTGCTGGTAAAAACTCCTTAAAATGGACTTAGTCCATGGTGCATGAAATCCGTCCTCCCTGACCGCTTGGCGGAGGTCTTTGAGTTCTTTCGAGGTGTATGGGTGCCACACCTGAGGGTTTTGTCTAGAGGGTGCCACATTTACCGGGAAGGTGTGGATGTTGTCTGATGATGTTGGGGAGAGAGCTACGGAAGTGGAAGGTGCCTTGGAAACTGCTGTAGTGGCTACAGGGGAAACTGAACACATATCTATGGGGATGGAGCTCTTGGGGGACTGCACATGGTTTAAGGTCCTTAAATGCTGAAAAACTATCCTTTAACTCTCATATCTCAGCCACAAGGTCTCTTAATGATGACGTATCAGCAGGGGGAGGATTTAAGGAAGCAGGAACCGGAACCACAGGGTCAACAGAAGGAGGGCTTAGAGAGACGTACACCAGAACCATGGGATCAACAGAAGGCAGGCTTAGAGAGGCAGATACCAGAACCATGGGTTCAACAGAAGGCAGGCTTAGAGAGGTGGAAACCGGAACTGGGCCGGCCGTATAAGCTGGGGGCGGGGTCAAAGGAGGAGCCTCCGAACACATGTGCGTGTCTGTGGGAACGGAAGTTTTGGGTCTAGCTGCTGATCGCTTAGGGCGTCTAAGTCTTAAGCACATGTGCTTTAACTCGTATATCTCAGCCTCAAGGTCACGTATCCTCAGGGCAGACCACGTTGTACATATCTTGTAAGTTGCAATTACAGTTATGAGAACCCACAGTGTAGCGAAAATTAAACTGTCTCTGAGAGCGAGGGCCTGTCCCCAGAAAGAAGGAGATAATGTATGGGACACCTCCTCATAAAACGAAAAGATTCCCATGGTGGAGGGAAACACAGGGCCACAGAGGCGGGCAGATGCCACATACCTGTGTCTGGGCAGCTTTTGGGGACCTCAGGCCAGGCCAACCAGTGGAGCATGGGTGCAGGACATGATGGGCGCCAGGTGTTGGTTGTGTCTAGGTGTCAGGCTGCACCATGGAGAAGACAGAGAGAGAGAAGGTCCAGAGAGAGTGGGATACACAAATCTTTATTATAGGATGGGGGGGTGGTGGCTCAGGCCACGTGGAGTCAGCTGACAATGGCCGTCCCCACTACCTCACCACGAGGCAAGAAGGGAGCGAGCACAGAGAGAGAGAGAGAGCCGAGAGAGTCCAGAGAGAGAAGGAGGGGGGGAGTGAGGGGGCTTATATTGGGCAATAACCAGGGGTGACTTGTGGGGGCAGGATTGGTTGAAGGGGGCACTGTGGGGCATGGTAAAACCTGGGGGCAGAGACTGCATCAGAATAATTCCTCAGCATCATAGATACTTTAGGTCTTTAAACTAGGGTTCTAACTAGCAGTTTTACTGTAGAATATTAAAAACAACATAATCATTTCACACCCAGGAGCAATAAGGACAGCCTGCCTTATTGACCAGCTTCTCTTCTCAGTGACATATATATAAAGTAAGCTTGTGAAAATGAAAACAGAAATAAAGAAGGTGAAATATTACCATGAAATATACACTAATAAAATTTATTTTATGAAAATAAAATTTTATTCAATGTAATTCGATTCAATTTGAATTGGTCAAACTTTTATGTGTACAATCTCCAGTTCCAGAAAGAAGTGATGCAGCTGGCCAGGCAGTGGTGCACTTGCTGGAGAGCACATGTTGTAAGGGCACAAGTCCCAAGCACTGACTTGCAGTAGGACAGATTCAAGAGCAATCAAGCTGTGTTTCAGCTGTTTCCATTTCTCTATCCCTCTATTGTTCCCTCCATCTTGATTTATGTATGTCTGTTTCCAAATAAAAATTAAAATATTAAGTGAGTCACTTGGCTAGGAAAGAAGTATCGGCTTCTCAGTGTTCTAGGGAGATAGCATAATGACATGCAAAATACACACTTTCTCTATTTTATTGGGTAGAACAGAAAGAAATTACCAGACTATAAGGAGATGGAGATGGAAAGAGATAAATACCTGCAGACATGCTCATGAAGTGTACCCCCTTATAGGTGGGGATTAGGAGGATCCAATGTGATAATATTTGTTCTTAACTGAGGGTCCCTCTGCTCAGCCCCAAGCAAAATATAACCATACCTGGCACTCAGATATTCCATGTTCAATCCCCTCTCTGGACACACTACAAAAATATTAATCATTTTTCTGATAAAAAACATCCATGAAGTGGCACTAAACACAAGGACCAGTGGAAGGATCCTGGTTCGAGCCCCCAGCTCCCCACCTGCAGGGGAGTCACTTCACAGGCGTTGAAGCAGGTCTGCAGGTGTCTGTCTTTCTCTCCACTCTCTGTCTTCCCCTCCTCTCTCCATTTCTCTCTGTCCTATCCAACAACAATTACATCAATAATAACTACAACAATAAAACAACAAGGGCAACAAAAGGAATAAATAAATAAATAAATAAATAATTTTTTTAAAAATCCATGAAAAACAAAACAAAAAAGTGGAAAAGAATATAATAACCACTCATATAGGCTTTGAATAGTGTTTCAGTGATTTTCCTGAATCGAAGGGGATGAACTTTGAGTGACTCTAAGAACAGAGATCAGAATTTCACTCTTAATGAGGTAGTTATCAAGAGTCGGTAATGGGGTATTAAATTGAGTTATATGGTAGATCATAACACAGGAGAAATACTGATGGACTTGTAGCTGGTATAGATACTTACACTTAGGGCCTGGGAATGGGGCAGGAAGTGGGAAGATCAAAGAGATGCTGCACACAGAATGTGAAGGAGTTGGGTTCCAGCATCCTGTGGTTGTCCAGTGATGACCTAGTCAGCTGGAATAGCAAGTTCAACTCTTCACCTTAAATTGTTATTGTCACTATTCCATAGTCTCCCAAGTCTCTACTGTAATATGTCTTGAGTAATGAGTGGGGTTTTAGTTTTCTATATGAAAAGAGAAGGTTCTGCACATAACAGACTGAAAAACAGCAGTCAGTAAGTGATGGTGAGAGAATCGAATCAAACACAGAATTGGATAGATCTCCAGAATGTCTATAGTAATTCTGTAGCATGGCATTATTTAGCACTGCAGCTGCAGGACGTAGTGTTTATTATAATTCCTTTGCTTTATCAATTCATAGTAAGTTTTCCTCAAATAGAGGAAGTTAAATCACAAAGTATCTTCACAGTAACTGGAACCTATTGTTTTTTAAATTTTTTTATAAAAAGGAAACATTGACTTAACTATAGGATGAGAGGGGTACAACTCTACACAATTCCCACCACCAGAACACTGCTCCCCTGCTAACTTTCCTACTCTTTATCCCTCTGGGATTATGGGCCCAGGGTCATTATTGGCTGCAGAAGGTGGAAGGTCTCACTTCTGTAATTGCTTCTCCACTGAACATGGACTTTGACAAGTCAATCCATACTCCCAGCCTGTCTCTCTCTTTCCCTAATGTGGAAGGTCTCCAGGACACATTGATGGGGTTGTCTGTCCAGGGAAGTTTGATCAACATTATTCTAGCACCTGAAACCTGGTGGTTGCAAAGACAGTTAACATAGAAAACCAAAAAAAAAAAATGTTGAACAATCATGAACCTAAAGGCAGGAATTGTTGTTTTTTAAACTGGGGCTGGCTTCACAGGTGGGTAACAGATGACCAGAGACACGCGGCTGAGCTGAGAACACCTTTATTCACTAGCGGGCAGATCACCACACCATGTGCTCCTCCATCTATATCCTATATGTCCTCTGGCTGCAGACAGGGGACCCTCCAAGTATGTAGGATAGGGGGCGGGGAGAAGGAAAGGCACAAAACTATCATGGGCTGTACCACAATTTCCCAGAGGCGGGGGGGGGGCAAACCAATGTGAAGCATACAACAATATTCACCTCTTTTTTTTTTTAACTAAATGACCATAGTATCAGGAGTGTGGGGTGAACAGAAACCTATATCATACAGGCATTTTCAAAAAAGAAACTGGCATGAACATGGAGGAACATGTAATCAAGCAACAAGAACCAGTGTGCTGCCAAGCAAAGGCCTGAGGGGGCCATTTTTTAATTCTGGGGGGTGTTTACCTCGACGGGCATTTTTTTTAGCATGGGGGTGGGGTATGGCCTAGAGTCCCAAGGCAGCTGGCTGCAATCAGTCTTTGAGAAACCCAGCAGCATAAAGGGAAGCTGTTAGTTTTGTGCAAAGTGCCCAAGAGGTGTACCAGTGAGTTTGATATAAATTGCAGTCCAAAGCAGATGTCCACAGAAGAATTTCAGGGGGTGGAACATTGTATCAGGAAGGTCAGCTGCTGGAATTCTGCTTTTCTGTAGAGAATTTAACAGCTGTAATTCACTTGCTTATGAGACAAAACTTGTAGCAGGTTAGAAGTTTACCACAATTGATAACTCTATTACAATTGGAAGTCTTTTTTTTGTTAAACAATAAACTGTGGAAAGATAAACAGAAGAACCATGGAAAAAAAAGCCTAAGGCATGAGAATCATTAGCATAACCATTGTGTAATCTACCATTTCTGAGAAGGTATTTGAAAGATTTACATATCAACAAGTCTATTTAACCTTTTGTTACACTCATTGAAGATGGAGACACACTCTAGGTGTGCGCAGGTTTTTTTTTAGACTAACTTAGTTAAAATATATTGATTTTTTAACTAGTTTTTAACTCAGACTTTAAATGTAAGTAAATTTTACCTTCATGAGAATTAGGTTAAAAACCTTTTTTATTTAACTCTGTCTGGTAAGAATATAGCCTTAAAGTTACATTTTTAACCTTAATGTTAAAAATGTAACATGTAAACATGGTCTTCAACACAGGAGAAAAACTTTTGTTACAAAGACATGTCATTTTAAACATGAGTTTAGATCTATACTGTGTTAGCATTCAGGGAGTGCATTGTCCAGCAGTGACTTCTTGGGCAACTTCACTACCAGGAATTGCAGGTTACGATCTCCGCCAGGGGGTCCAGTTTCGGCAGGGAGCCCATGGTCTCTGGGTGAGCTGGGATCTGTCCATACTTCATAGCAGGAGTGCGGGGGGGGGGGTGGCCAAGCAGAAGGCACAGGCCGAGGTTGGCAGCCAGGATGGGCTGCAGCCCTGCCCGCCATGCCTGCTGCCCTGCTCCCAGTGGCTGAGCAGCGTGGAGGGAGTCCACACCCAATGCCCCACACCACACGGTGGAAAGCCAGCTTCTGCGGGCTGGTGTTTGGCTTCTTTGGGCTGGCGTTGGGCGGAAACCATAGAGTGGTCCAGAGATAAAAGTTCCAGAAACAGCGAAACAGTCTCATGAAGAAAGGGCAGAGGCCTTTGGAGATCTCTTCACAAGCAGAAGAGAAGGCCATAGTGCATAGGTAGCCAAATTGTCTTCACTTATCTGAGAAATGCGCAGGTCACGTCCCACATTGTAGGCGCCATATGTTGTTTTTTAAACCGGGGCAGGCCTCACAGGCAGGTAACAGATGACCAGAGACATACGGCTGAGCTGAGAACGCCTTTATTCACAAGCGAGCAGATCACCACACCATGTACTCCTCCATCTATATCCTATATGCCCTCTGGCTGAGGACAGGGGACCCTCCAAGTATGTAGGATAGGGGGCAGGGAGAAGGAAAGGCAAGAAACTAGCATGGGCTGTACCACAATTTCCCAGAGGTGGGTGGGGGGACAAACCAATGTGAAGCATACAACAAGGAATAGTGCAGATGAAGAGTTAGGGGGGCTCTCCATTTTGTAGCTAGCTAGTAGGCATATTTTAGTTATATTCCAAAGAGCTTGTGGCTATATTAGTTTTTTTGTTGTTGTTTAATGGAACCTATTGTTTAGTGTGTATATGTTTAGAAACTCAAAATATATACGCATAACTAATTATAGACCACTGCTTAATATGTTTGCACAGTCTCTGATATTTGAATCTTTCATTGGGCACCTACTGGTAATTATGACTGAACAATTCTCACTGAGTGTTAAATCATTGCCATAGTCATAGATGTCTGAATAGAGACTTTGACCTATAGAACAGAAGAAAACAGTTGAGCTCTCAGTGATAAGGTCCTGGAGTGTGCACTGAGGTCACAAGAGGGCACTCTTGGAGTGTCTTTCACTTTCCTGTTACTGTTCAGTAAAGATAATTCAGTTAAAGTAGCCAGTGTCTGAGAGAGTGCTCAGTGACAAAGATTTGAGAGTCCAGTCTCTTCTGGTGTGTGAAGCTTCTCTGAAAAGTTTGTTTTTGTGGTGTCAGCAGGTGCTTCCTATGAGGGTGTTCCAGGAAGTGAAGCAATTCAACTTTCTCAGTTGAGGGTGTGAACTGAGCTCTAGCACCAGGGCTCTGAAGGGGTGGGCACTCACTGGATGAAAACACATTTGCATAAACAGCTCCTCCTCTGACCAAGTGTGGAGAAGAAAAGGAGACACTGGGCAGCCCAGTCACACTGTGGACTCAGGGGACAGAGAGCACCATGGCCAGGGCTCTTCTCTGCCTTTTGTTCTTCTCTCATTTTACAGGTAGGATAAGAGTAGGCTCTAAAGCAGATCACACTGGCCAACCTTATCAAGCCCACTGACTCTGAGATACCTGTATAGTCAACCATGAATGTCTGTGTTTGCAGGTTCCCTCTCCCAGTCTATACTGGCTCAGCCTCCCACCCTCTCTGCATCTCCTGGATCAACAGCCAGACTCACATGCACCCTGAGCAGTGATATCAATGTTGGCAGCAAGCGCATCAACTGGTACCAGCAGAAGGATGGGAGTACTCCCAGGTATCTCCTGAGCTACTACTCTGACTCGGATAAGCACCAAGGCTCCGGGGTACCTAGCCGCTTCTCTGGATCCAAAGACACTTCAAAAAATGCAGGACTTCTGCTCATCTCTGGGCTCCAGGCTGAGGATGAGGCTGACTATTACTGTACTGTATGGCCCAATGACAATACTGGTTACACAGTGCTCCAGACCTATGAGGAACTGAGACCAAAACCTCTCCTGTGTCTCTCTGCATCCAAAAATCACCTTTGAGATATTCATGACACAGGTCATTTCTGGAATCTGCTTCACTACCAGCAAGCCCAGCTCCCTGCTGTCATCATGAGCATGAATTCCAGAAGATACCCCTTGTGTAACTTAGTTACTAACTTAACAGAAAAAAAAGTATATGGGCGGGATAATGTCCCTGACCCATCATACACTGTGTTGTGTGCATGAGGCACGTTAGTAACTAGAAATGTGTAAATATTGCTGAGCATGTTATATTAATTAGCCCCACTACTTTCTGTTTGTCAGGGTCAACACATGGCACTCCTATTTTTGAAGTACAGTCAAATAATAACAGTCACACACTAAGCAGTGATTTATCTGGGGATGCCAAAATATCTTCCTTGGTTAGTGTCTTCAGTGGGTTTACACTGTGATTCTCCATCATGACAGTTTCTATGTAGGGTTATGCAATCAAATAAATAACCACCCAATAAATCTGGCCTTTTTTAATGGAGAGGGGGATCAAAGTGGCACACATACTTGCAATCCTCTAGTAGATAGATTTTTTTTAAAGTCTGGTCTTGTCAGTGTTTCCATTTTATAGATTTAAAAAAATAAGAAAAAAACTGTGGAGCAAACTTCCAGAATCCTTTAAGATTTATTAGTTAATTACAGGACACATCAAAGAAATTCCAAAATGTCTTACATCAACAAAGGATACACAATGGAGAAGTGCCATCTGCAGAATAATTGTGGCAGAGATAACAAAGAGAAAGTCCATCAAATTTCTTCTGACAAGTTGCAATGTTTCAAGGTTTCTTCAAACTAGCATTCCTAATAGAATTTTAGCAGATATCTGGCAGCTAAATGGGTAAAATGTTTAATTTCTTCTTTTATCCCAGGTGCTTATCATGCCATCACATCTATAAACATTAAAAATGAGGAAATGGAAGAGTGTATAGCCCTACCCCACTAGGGAAAGATAGAAACAGGCTGGGAGTATGGATCAACTTGCCAACGCCCATGTTCAGCTGAGATGAAATTACAGAAGCCAGACCTTCCACCTTATGTGCCAACTAATGATCCCTGGTCCATGGTCATAGAGGGATAAAGAACAGGGAAGTTATCAGGGGAGGGAATGGGATATGGAACTTAGATGGTGGGAATTGTGTGAAATTGTATCCCTAATTCCTATGGTCTTGTCAATATTTTTTTATTTTATAAATAAATTTAAAACATAAGAAAAGTGTGGGACAGCAGTGAACAATTTGATTGTGGGTTGAGGAGAAAGATCCACCAGCCCTCAATGCTGTGAGGCCACCTGAATGTTATTTGATTAAAAAAAAAAAAATAGGTGAGGTGGTGCAAAGCGCAAGGACCAGCATAAAGATTCCAGTTCGAGCCCCAGGATCCCCACCTGCAGGGGAGTCGCTTCACAGGCAATGAAGCAGGTCTGTAGGTGTCTATCTTTCTCTCCCTCTCTCTGTCTTCTCCTCGTCTCTCCATTTCTCTCTGTCCTATACAACGATGATGACATTAATAACAACAACAATAATAACTACAATAATAAAACAACAAGGGCAACAAAACGGAATAAATAAATAAATATAAAAAATAGGTGGAGGTAATTTATATCTTTGAACAAGACTTCTAATGAAGTGCTTTACCATAGAATATAAAAGAAAATACAAAATATTCTACAGCCCAGCGCAATGGTCATTCATGCCTCCCACATAATTGCCAAACCCGATAGGGAAAAAAGAATGTGTATCTAAGGTGAAGGGCATCATGTCCTAGTTTCATAAAGCAGGTGAAAGTTGGGGAGGAGGCTTACTTCAAAGGACAGAGTAAAGCATAATAGCCACATATTCTGATTAATTATTAATCCTTTAGTGTACCTGCTTTTTAAAAATACTACATTCACATGTGTTTCTAGCCACCTATTCATAGTACACTATTGTGTTTTGATAAGCACTGCATTAAACTTATGTGTTATTTTGGGAAGAACTGAGAAAGAAGCCTAAATGGTTGGGGGCTCTGACTCTTGGGGGGAAGCACCTGCTCTCACTTCTGATTCAGCAAGAGTCCAGGGTCGATTACACCTAATTGACTGTTAATCATTTTACGTAGAGCAGATGTACACCACTGCCAAATGCTGACATCCTTAAGAGTATATGAATAGTAATGATAATAACTCAGAGATAAAGATTTATTTCCCTTTGGTAATGAATATTTTTTTAAATATTTTTAAATGGAAATATTGACAAGAATATACGACAGGGGCTGGATGTCGGTGCACCTGGTTGAGCACACATGTTATAATTTGCAAGGATCCGGGTTTGGACCCCCAGTTCCCACCTGCTGGGAGAAAGCTTTGTGAGTGGTGTAGCAGTGCTGTAGGTATCTCTCTGTCTCTGGAATTAGGTATAGGCACCTAAATTCATGGACCAGGAATTGGCTAGAGGGTTGGAATATCAAAGAGATGCTGTTCACAGACTGTGAGGGAATTGACTTCTGGCGTTCTGTGGTTGTACTGTGATGACCTAGTAAAAGCTGGAATAGCAACGTTCACTATTTCTTAGTCTCCCAAACACCAGCTATTAAATATTTTGATGAATGAGTGGAGATTTTAGCAGTTTATATGAGAAGTTTCTGCACTTAACAGAGGGAAAGACAGAAATCAATAAGTGAGATTCTAATTATAATCTGAATGCATCTCTAGAATGTCTACATTTACTCTACATCATGGCATTATTCAGCACAGCTGCTGGGGATCTTAGCATTCATTATAATTCCTTTACTTTTTTCAAGTAATGATAAATTTTGTTCAATTATAGGAAGTAAAATCACAAAATTTCTTGAGAGTAATTGGAATCTATTGTTTAATTTGTACTTTTTTTTAGAAATTCAAAATAGATATGGATAACTAATTATATACCACTGCTTAATATGTTTGCACAGTCTCTGATATATGATATTTGAATCTTTCATTGAGACTCTATTTACAATTTAGACTGGAGAATTCTCACAGAATGTTAAATAATTGCCATAGCCATGGATGTCTGAATAGAGACTTTTACCTAAAGAGCAGAAGAAAAGAGCTGGGCTCTCAGGGATTTGGTTCTGGGACTGTGCACTGAGGTTAGAAAGGGGGCACTCTTAGTCTTTTCATCCCCCTGTTACTGTTCAGTGAAAATCATTCAACTGAAGCAGCCAGTGTCTGAGAGAGTGCTCGGTGACAAAGATTTGGAGTCCAGTCTCCTCTGATGTGTGAAGCTTCTCTGAAAAGTACATTTTTGTGGTGTCAATAGGGTGACACCTATGAGGGTGTCCCAAGAGGTGCAGCAATTCTCCATCTTTCTCAGTTGAGGGTGTGAACTGAGCTCTAGCACCAGAGCTCTGAAGGGGTTGGACAGTGTCTGGGTGAAAATATATTTGCATAAACAGCTCCTCCTCTGACCAAGTGTGGAGAAGAAAGGGACACTGGGCAGCCCAGTCACACTGTGGACTCAGGGGACAGAGAGCACCATGGCCAGGGCTCTTCTCTTCCTTCTGTTCTTCTCTCATTTTACAGGTAGGATAGGAGTAGGTTCTGAGCCAGATCACACTGAACAACCTTCTTAACCTCACTGGCTCTGAGATACCTGTATAATCAACCATAAGTTTCTGTGTTTGCAGGTTCCCTCTCCCAGTCTATGGTGACTCAGCCTCCCACCCTCTCTGCATCTCTTGGATCAACAGCCAGACTCACATGCACCCTGAGCAGTGACCTTAATGTCCGCAGTTATAATATTTACTGGTATCAGCAGAAGGATCAGAATCCTCTCAGGTTTCTCCTATACTACTACTCTGAATCAGAAAAGCCCCAAGGCTCTGGGGTCCCGAGTCGCTTCTCTGGATCCAAAGACACCTCAAAAAATGCAGGACTTCTGTTCATCTCTGGGCTCCAGGCTGAGGATGAGGCTGACTATTACTGTATGGTCTGGCCCAGTGACAATACTGGTTACACAGTGCTCCAGACCTATGAGGAACTGAGACCAAAACCTCTCCTGTGTCTCTCTGCATCCAAGTATCACCTCTGAGACACTCATGACACAGGCCATTTCTGGAATCTACTTCACCACCAATAAGCTCAGCTCCCTGCAGTCATCATGAGCCCAAATTCCAGAAACTACCATTGAATCTCAGAGCAGCAGCTGACTCTCCTGTCATTAGGTTCCCTTCAAAATCTTTTACTTAATTAAGTAATCAATTAATTCAAATGAAGTATATTGCCTGAATTATATCACTGGATCAGCACATATTGTGTTCATGAGGCACTGTATAAACTAGAAGTGTGTGAATATTGCTGAGCATGTTATAGTAAATATCCCCATTAATGTATGTTTGGCAGGAATGGCACATAAATTCTTATGTAAACAGAAAGTCACACATTAAGCTAGGATTTATGTGTGGATGCCAAAATATCTTCCTTGGATAATGTTGTCTGTGGCGTACACTCTGACTCTCCATGACTACAGTTTCCATATAGGATTATATAATCAAAGAACTGCCCAAAGTCTCAGGCCTGTTTTAATGGGGTGGGGGTGGGGTCAAATCGGCACTCATACTTGTGATAATCTTAAAAAAAAATAGAGTGGCCCCAATAATGAAATTCAAAAAAAAGAGTGTAGTGAATTTCCAGAATCTACTGAGTTATCTTTTAATCTGCTGAGTTTTATTAGTTAGTCACAGGACACATCAAAGGAAATTTCTTATATCAGCAAAAGGCATAATCAATCATTAATGAGGGAGACAAAATGGAGAAGCACCATCTGCACAATGATTGTGGCAGAGATAACAAAGTGTAAGTCCAACAGATTTCGTCTAACAAGCTTGCAATATTTCAAGATTTTTTCTAAAAAGAGCCCTTGTGGAATCTTAGCAGATATCTATCAGTTAAATGGCCAAAAATTCATGAATCTTTTCATTCATATCAGGTGCTTATCATGTCATCACATCTATAACCATTGTAAATGAAGAAATGTATAAATAAGAACAGTGTGGGACAGTATTTGAAAATTTTTACTGTACATCAAGTAGGGAGATCCACCAGCACTGAGTTGTGTGAGACCATCGGATATATACTTTACTAAAAAAAAAAAAAAAATCAGGCGAAGATACTTTATGTCTTTGAACTAGGTGCTTTACCATAGAACATAAATGACATCATAATCATTTCATGTTGTATGCTTTACATTTGGTTGTTCTAGCTCTCCCCTGCCAAGAAAATTGTATCAGTCCTGCTAGTTTCACGGGCCAACTTGGCCCCGCCCCTAGGAACCCCAAGAGAGTTCCAGAGTTCCAGAGTGCTTGGTGCCGCCACGGGGAAAGAGGCAGCAGAGTTCTGTTTGGTGATTAGTTTGGTTTAGTTTATGAATCATTGTTTCTGAATAAAGAAATACAGTTTCCCTGCCCAGCCGTATGTCTCTGGTCATCTCTGTTACCCGCCCGTGAAGCTAGCCTGGCCAGCAAGCGCCTCCAAATTTTTACAACAAATGGTGCCCAACGTGGGGCTGACCTGCGCATCTCTCAGATAAGTGAAGACAATTTGGCTACCTATGTACTATGGCCTTCTCTTCTGCTTGTGAAGAGATCTCCAAAGGCCTCTGCTCTTTCTTCATGAGACTGTTTTGCTGTTTCTGGAACATCTATCTCTTGACCACTCTGTGGTTTCCACTCACTTGGGTGAATTCAAAACAGCCAGAGGAGTCGGGAAGAGCTAGCGAGCAAGAGGCGAGGCGCGGAGCTGCCTTTTCCACCTGGTGGAACAGCCAGCCAGCCGGCTGCGCCCAGACAACCCTGCGCACCGTGCCCGCAGCCCCGCAGCTCCGCGGCCCGCAGGAGGCCGACGCCAGCACACAGGAGCCCGACACCAGCACACCAGAGCCAAACGCCAGCATGCAGGAGCCCAGTGCCACCACACAGGAGCCCGATGCCAACACGCTAGAGCCCGATGCCAACACGCAGGAGCCCAATGCCAGCACGCAGGCCAGCCCACAGGAGCTGGCTCTCCACCACGTGGCGCAGGGCACTGGATGCGTGATCCCTCCATGCTGCTCGGCCACTGCGAGCAGGGCAGCAGACATGGCAGGGCCATGGGGCAGGGCAGCGGCAGACTATCATGGCCGCAACCCCTGGGCACCTAGGCCCACACCTTCTACAAGGCTGGCCCGCCCGCCCTCGTACTATGAATTCTGGAATGATCCCGGACCTCCCGGACCCCCGGGCTCCCTGCCAAAACTGGGCACACTAGATCTCCAGCTGCCTGTCCGGTCTGAAGGCAGACAAGCTGGAGTACACAGATTTCGCAACCTGCAATTCCTTGAAGTGGAGCTGCGTGGGAAGCCATCTCCAGATGGTGACCCCCCTCCAAAAACTAAGACAGTACAGATTTAAATTCGTGTTTAAAATGACATGTCTTCGTAACAAAGGTTTCTCTCCTTGTGTATTAATGACCATGTTTATGTGTGCGTTTAAAGTTTGGTAAACAGTAACTTTAAGGCTAAATTCTTACTAGGCAAAGTTAAATGAAAAAGGTCTTCAACGTAATTCTCATAAAGATAAAATTAACTTACATTTAAAGTCTGAGGTAAATATTAGTTAACAATATATTTTAACTAAGTTGGTCTAAAGACCTGCGCACACCTAGGGTGTGTCTCCATCTTGAATGGGTATAACAAACGGTTAAATAGACTTGTTGATATGTAAAACTCTCCATTATATTCTCTATTAGAAATGGTAGATTACACAATGGCTATGCTAATTATTCTCATGCCTGAGGTTTCCTTTCCTGCGCACAACTAGGGTGTGTCTCCATCTTGAATGGGTGTAACAAAAGGTTAAAAAGATGTTGTTGATATGTAAAAGTCTCAAATTCCTTCTCTATTAGAAACGTTAGATTGTGCTATGATTATGCTAATGACAAGTTTTGTTTCATAGTAAGTAAATTACAGCCAGCTGCCTTTGGGACTCTAGGCCGTTCCCCGCCCCCATACAAATGCCTGTCGAGGCAAGTACGCCCCCCAGAGGCAAGAAGTGTTTTTTTTAAGCTGATAAAGTTTTGCCCACAGAGGCAAGAAAAGGCCCCCTCAGGCCTTCCCTTGGCAGCATACTGGTTCTTGTTACTTGCTTACATGTTTCTTCTTGTTTGTGCCAGTTTCTTTTTTAAAAAATGCCTGTACGATATAGGTTTCTGTTCACCCCACACCCTTGATACTGTAGTCATTTAGTTAAAAAGAAAAGGGGGAATTGTTGTATGCTTTACATTGGGTTGTTCTAGCTCTCCCCTGCCAATAAAATTGGATCAGTCCTGCTAGTTTCGTGGGCCCACTTGGCCCCGCCCCTAGGAACCCCAAAAGAGTTCCAGAATTCCAGAGTTCCAGAGTGTTTGGCGCCGCCACGGGGAAAGAGGCAGCAGTGATTGGTGATTAGTTTGGTTTAGTTTATGAATCGTTGTTCCTGAATAAAGAAATACAGCTTCCCTGCCCAGCCGTATGTCTCTGGTCATCTCTGTTACCCGCCCGTGAAGCTAGCCCGGCCAGCAAGAGCCTCCGAATTTTAACAACAATTTCACACACCAGCAATAAGGACAGGCTGCCCTGTCTCACAGCTTCTCTTCTCTGTCAAATGTGTATGTAAGTAAAGTAGGCTAGTGAAAAAGAAAAAAAGAAAAAAAGCAGGTAAAGAAACAAAATCATCAAGAAAAATACACAAATAAAATTGATTTTAGGAAAATCAAATTTTATTCAGTGTAATCTTATTCAATTTGAACTGAAAATTTATTTGAACAATCTCCCATCCTAGAAAGAAGTGACACAGCTGGGCCAGGCAGCTGGAAAGCACGTGTTACAAGGGTTCAAGCTCCAAGTGCTGACTTGCAGGAGAATAGGTTCAGGGGCAATAAAGCTGTGTTGCAGCTGTGTCCATTTCTCTATCCCATTATCTTTCCCTCCATCTTGATTTATCTCTGTCTTTTTCTAAGTAAATAAAAACTCATGGTCTGTGGAGATAGCATAATGTCAACCAAGATATACATTTTCTCTATTTTATTGGTTAGAAATGAGAGAATGGGGAAATAGAGGTGGAGAGAGA
The DNA here is from genome assembly GCF_950295315.1 of Erinaceus europaeus. Classification (NCBI taxonomy): domain Eukaryota; kingdom Metazoa; phylum Chordata; class Mammalia; order Eulipotyphla; family Erinaceidae; genus Erinaceus; species Erinaceus europaeus. The sequence continues at coordinate 22,050,211 of NC_080167.1, forward strand.
AGGAGAGACAACTGCAGATCTGCTTCACTACTCATGAAGTGTAGCATGTGGAAAGCAGGGGAATCAAATATGATAGTATTTGTTCTTAACCTGGTGTGCCACAGCCCAGCAACAAGCAATCTGGTACAATCCCTTCACTTGTAGGCTCAGAAGCAGAACCTGCAGTGTCTTCACCATCATGGACTCTCAGCCTTAGTAACTGGACAGTGAAAGCAGGAAACATCACTAAGGTTGTTCAAGAGGAAGATTGCCCCTTTCATCTGAGTACATGCAGTGAAAAGTTACATTGGACTTGACACTGTGTCTCAGTCCTCTCTTCCAGGGCCAAGGGCACCATCTGGAGGCCTCAGTGTCAGGGTCTGAAGGATAGATAATTACATTATCCTGCTCAGAAACCAGTAACAATGTTGGATTTTTTTTTCTTTTATTTAAGAAAGGATTAAAAAACAAAACCAAAGGGTAGGAGGGGTACAACTCCACACAATTCCCACCACCCAATCTCCGTATCCCACCCCCTCCCACTCTCTATCCCTCTGGGAGCATGGACCCAGGGTCATTGAGGGCTGCAGAAGGTAGAAGGTCTGGCTTCTGTAATTACTTCACTGCTGAACATGGGCATTGACTGGTCAGTCCATACTCCCCGTCTGCCTCTCTCTTTCCGTAGTAGTGTGGTGGGAATGGTGTTTATGTACATTCCTAGTAAAATGTAGTCATATAAATCACTAGTTAATTAATATGAGTGGGGGAAAATTAATTGTATGTCTCGAAGTATTTCAAAACACAAAATGAATCTTTTTAATATATAGGCTGTGTAATTGATATGCAGACTCTCTCAAAAGCCTAGACCAAGTAGATGAGAAGCAACCAATAGCACAGCTATATACAAGATACTGGGTACTGTACAGCAAACGCTAACAAAAGGACTTTTCAAAGTTAACCCAATTACCAAATAATGTGATGATAACATTAACTATCCATTGTCTTTTGGAACCCTAAGACAGCAGGAACATCACATCTCCACTATAGAGCCTCTACTTCCCCCAGTCCTGGAACCATTGGATGGGCCCACTTTCCCGTATGCCTCTCCCAATCCATATCAAATATTGCATCTGCCGATCACAACCTAATCAACACAATGATTGCCACCTCAACATGCTTCACTTCAGACTGTGTCCAGATACTTCACGTGTGGAATGACAACCCTTCAGCTTCATTACTCAGGTGAGACCTTTCCTTTCATAGTATACTCTAATTCCATCCCAGGTGGTTCACATTCTAACAAAGTCCCAAAAACCTAGATATAGACCAGGTTCTGTGAGAGAGAGCATATGTTCACACGTATCCATAAACTACTGCAAAATATATATCTGAAAGCAGAAGTACACTAGAGTTTGCAGTGAGTATCCCCCTAACACTTCTTCTCCACTATTCCAAGTTTTGGGTCCATGATTGCTCAACAATTTGTTTGGCTTCGTATGTTAACTCTCTTTTCAGTCACCAGGTTCCAGATGTCATCAGGATGCCAGCCGGGCTTCCCTGGACTGAAGACCCCACCAATGTGTCCTGGAGCTCAGCTTCCCCAGAGACCCACCCTACTAGGGAACAATGTTGGAATTAATGTGCAGGCTGATACCAATAGATCCCTAGTGTTGCCCCCAAAACTGTAGTTCTTGCAAGTTTTCTATAGTAGAATACTTTTGAGAAGGTATTGATGCTTTCTTTAGTCACTTGTTTTTATTTCTGATGAAAAACACTTAATCACCTCATTAAATATTAGCACTCCAGAATTTGATTCACAATGGATTTAATTATCAATGCTGTGAGTGCCTATTGGATTTAATCTGAATCACTGTTAAAGAAATTAGAGATGCTTTCTGTTACTCATTCAAGAGAAAGGGTAAATATTTAAAGGGATAGCATCCCTTTTTTCTACTTTCTCACCTCAGAAACAAGTCTACATTCAGTTCTATTTATGCCCATTTCTCTTGAGTTCAGGTATCTAGGTTATCAACAGTGTCTGTCACGTTTTAGTATCTGTGATTTGGGTTCCCTGGAGAAAGTTTGAGAGCCTTCCTTACATGTTTCTGGGAAGATTCCTAAATCAGCATGCTCTGAATCATCTCATTCAGAACATGATTGGCATATGGATCTTCATTTCTTGGCAGTGGAGGAAGTTAGAGTACAGGGTCACTTTCCCCTTCTCAATATTCATGGTAAATTTGTCCCTAAAGGTAAAAAGATGTCACAAATCAGGAATAGAAGATTCCAGCTTGCTCAGATGAAACCAGCAGGTTTTCAAGGACTCTATCTATAACCATAGTAACTGAGGAAATAGCAAAGAGTATATACAAGAACAGTGCTGGACAGCAGTGGACAATTTGTACTGTGTTTCAAGGAGGATGATCAAACAGCACTCAATTGTGTGAGGCCACCTGATACGTATTTAATTAAAAAAATCAGATGGAGCTACTTTATGTCTTTGAACTAGCCTTCTAAATAGGTGCTTTACTTAAGAATATAAAAGACATCATAATCATTTCACACACAGCTGCAACAAGGACAGGCTGTCTTAATGACTAGCTTCTCTTCTCAGTGAAATATCTATATAAGCAAAGTAAGCTGCTAAAAATGAAAATAGAAATAAAGCAGGTAAAGGAAAATATCACCATGTAAAATACACTGAAAAAATTGATTTTATGAAAATCCAATTTTATTCTGTGTAATTTGATTCAATTTGAATTTATCAACTATTTATATAGTCTCTAGTCCTAGAAATAAGTGATCCAGCTGAGCCAGGCAGTGGTGCACTTGACTGACAGCACATATTATAAGGGCTCAATCCCCAAGCACTGACTTATAGGAGGATAGATTCAAGAGCAATAAAGCTGTGTGGCAATTGTTTCCATTTCTCAGTCCCTCTATCTTTCTCTCCACCATGGTTTATCACTATCTCTTTTTAAATAAATATGAAAAAAATAAGTGAGACAGGTGGATAGGAATGAAATGTTGGTGGTCTGGGGAGACTGAATAATGACACACAACATGTATATTTTCTGTACTTTATTGACTAGCACTGAGAGAAATTAAGAGAGGATGGGGAAATAGAGATGGAGTGAGAAATAGAGACACCTGCAGACCTGCATCACCACTCATAAAGTATACCACCTCCAGGTGGGGATCAGAGGGAGCAAATGTGATAATATTTGTTCTTAACCCGGTGTGCCACAGCCCAGCACCAAGCAAAATATCTGCAACCCTGGCCCTCAGAGCTTTCATGTTCCGTCCCTTCTCTGAACATATGACAAAAAATGCTAATCACTGAGATCCTGCGGTAGGGCAGCAGGTTAAGTGCATGTGGCACAAAACGCAAGGACTAGTTAGGATCCTGCTTCAAGCCCCCAGCTCCCTATCTGCAGGGGAATCACTTCACTGGTGGTGAAGCAGGTCTGCAAGTTTCTCTCTGTCTCTCTTCCTCTCTATTTCTCCCTTCTCTCTCAATTTTGTTCTGTCTCTATCCAATAACAAAAAATAAATAAATTTAAAAAATAAAAAAAGCTTGCCATGTTCTGATAAAAAAAAAAACAGCCCACAAACTGGGAAAAAAAAGGGTGGGAAATAAGTTATAAGCACTCACATATAGCATTTGAATAATGTTTCAGCGTTTTTACTGTATCAGGGGATGAAGTCTCAGTGACTCTACACTCAGAGATCAGAAATTCACTCTTAATGTGGGAGTTGTCACAGAGTACTTAGTGGGTATTAAATTTAGTTATGGCAGATTATAACAACACAGGAGAAATACTGATGGACTTGTGGCCAGTATAGGCACTTACATTTGGGTCTCTAGAATGGGGCAGGAGGTGGGAAGATCAAAGAGATGCTCTGCACAGACTGTGAGGGAGTTGGGTTCTGGCATTCTGTGGTTGCCCTGTGATGACTGAGTGAGAGCTGGAATGGAAATGTTGTACTCTTCAGTCAAATACTCCTTAAAGTGTTATTGTCTCTAGTCCCTAGACTCCCCAATCACTGCTGTTACACATCTTGAGGAATGAGTGGTGTTTTTAGCTCTCTATATGGAAAGAGAAGGTTCTACACTTGACTAAGTGACATACAGCAGTCAATAAATGATGCTGTAAGAATTCAGTTGTACATCAGGATGGTTCTCTAGAATGTCTACAGTAATTTTGCAACATGACATTATTCAACACAGTTGCTGGGGGCCATAGCATTCATTATAATTCCTGTACTTTATCAATTAGTAATAAGTTCTCTTCAAATATAGGAAGTTAACTCACAAAGTATATTGAGAGAAACATGCTTACAAATTCAAAATATATATGTGTAACTAATTATATACCACTGCTTCATATTTGTGCACAATCTCTGATATATGATATTTGAATCTTTCATTGAGCATCTACTTATAATTATGACTGAAGAATTCTCACTGAGTGATAGTTGACTCATTGTTAAAGTCCTGCATGTCTGAATAGAGACTTTGACCTAAAGAGCAGAAGAAAAGAGCTGGGCTATCAGGGATTTATTGGGTTCTGGGACTGTGCACTGAGGTCAGAAGAGGGCACTCGAAGACAATCTTTCTATTCCTCTGTTACTGTTCAGTGGAAATCATTCAGTTGAAGCAGTCAGTGCCTGAAAGTGCTCAGTAACAAAGGTTTGGGAGTCCAGTCTCCTCTGGTGTGTGAAGCTGCTCTGAAAAGTTTGTTATTGTGGTGTCAGCAGTGCTTCCTATGAGGGTGTCTTAAGAGGCAAAAGGATTCTCCATCTTTCTCAGTTGAGGGTGTGAACTGAGCTCTAGCACCAGAGCTCTGAAGGGGGTGGGCACTCACTGGATGAAAACACATTTGCATAAACAGCTCCTCCTCTGACCAAGTGTGGAGAAGAAAAGGAGACACTGGGCAGCCCAGTCACACTGTGGACTCAGGGGACAGAGAGCACCATGGCCAGGGCTCTTCTCTGCCTTTTGTTCTTCTCTCATTTTACAGGTAGGATAGGAGTAGGTTCTGAGCCAGATCACACTGGACAACCTTCTCAACCCCACTGACTCTGATTTACCTGTATAATCAAGCATGAGTGTCTGTGTTTGCAGGTTCCCTCTCCCAGTCTATGGTGACTCAGCCTCCCTCCCTCTCTGCAACTCTTGGATCAACAGCCAGACTCACATGCACCCTGAGCAGTGATATCCGTGTTGAAGGCAAGCACATATACTGGTATCAGCAGAAGAATGGGGGTCATCCCTGGTATCTCCTGTACTACTACTCTGAATCAGATAAGTACCAAGGCCGCTGGGCTCCAAGTCGCTTCTCTGGATCCAAAGACACCTCAAAAAATGAAGGACTTCTGCTCATTTCTGGGCTCCAGACTGAGGATGAGGCTGACTATTACTGTAAGGTCTGGCCCAATGATAATACTGGTTACACAGTGCTCCAGACCTATGAGGAACTGAGACCAAAACCTCTCCTGTGTCTCTCTGCATCAAAGTATCACCTCTGAGACATTAATGACAGAGGCCATTTCTGGAATTCATCTGACTTCAGCTGACTCTCCTGTCATCAGGTTTCCTTCAAGATATTTTACTTAATTAACTGAAAAAAAAAAAAGTATATTGGCTAGATGATGTCCCCAGTGCATCACACAGTGTGTGCATGAGGCAATTTGGAAACTATTTGTGTGAATATATCTGAGCATGGTATATTAAATATCCTCTCTAATTTATGTTTTGCAGACCAACATATGGCATTCCTATGACTGATGTAGAGTCAAATGAGAATAATCACACCCTAAAAAGATTTTTTTTTCCGGACTTGCAAAATATCTCCTATAGATAGTGTGCTGTAGGGTTTGCCTGTGAATATCCATAGATACAGTTACCATATAGGATTCTACAATGAAATAAATAACTCCTCATAGACTAAGGTCTGTTCTAGGGAACATCAGTGTTGCAAAACAAACTTGTCGTCCTTTAGCAGGTAGATAGGAAGGAGTATAGCACCGACTGAAAGGGTCCCGACAGTTTTGTTAGTGAGAGGATGCCTCACTGGAATTTCAAAATATCTTACATCAGAAAAAGGCATGATCCTTCTTTAATGAAGAAGACAAAATGAAGACTTTCCATCTAGGAGGCGTGTATAACAAAGAGTAACATCGTCACATTTCTTCCAACAAGCTTGCAATGTTTCATCTAACTAGCACCCCTAATGGGATTTTAGCAGATATCTGGTAGCTAAATGGTCAAAAAGTCATGAATCTGTTCATCCACCTCTGGTGCTTATCAAGCTATCACAGTTATGCTGGCATGATACTTTGACCTCAAAGACATCTCTCAACATTTACAGAAGTTTTAGAAGTTGTTATACCTGCGGTATAATTGATGCGGCCATGTATTGTGTAAACCTGAGGCAGGCACAAAACATTGTTCCTTGAATCAGGAAAGACATAAAGGGAACATAGTGTAATCCTTTCACTTGTGTGCTCAAAAGCAGAGTCTCTCCACTATGTCTGGACTCTCAGCCTAAGTAACTGGATACTGAAAGCAGGAAACTTCACTAAGGTTGTTCAGGGGGATGTTTCCCCCTTCCATGTAAGAGCAAGCAGAGATGAGTTACACTGGACTGACCCTGTGTCTCAGTCTTCTCTTCCAGGGTCAGGCGCACAATCTAGAAGCTTCAGTTTCAGGGTCTGAAGGAAAAAGACCATCTTATCCTGCTCAGGAACTAGCAACAACATTGGGCTGATACCAAGAGATTCCTAGTGCTTCCCCCAAAACTTTGGTGCTTGGAAGTATTCTACCTTCAATGATCCCAAATCTCTTCGCTGCCTCCCAATCAGGCAGTACAATCTCTCTGACCATCTCTGGTCTCCAGTCTGAGGATGAATCTGAGGTTTCCTATTGGATAAGCCATCAAGTTTTACAGTGTTCCACACTCATGGGGAACTGAGAGAAAACAAACAAACCAAAACTTACCTAGGTCCTCCATGATCATACTGATGACATTAAGTGGTAAATACCAATAAAGAAGTGACTTTGGAGACTTTGAGTCTAGTCTGACTTGCCAAGTACAGAACCACCTGTAGGGTCATTGATGGTCATTATCTGTCCTGTTGTTTTTTTTCTTAAGTAGCTTTGTTGAGCTATAAATTACAAGCCAAGTAGTGTTGCCAGTTAAATGCAAACCTCAGCAAATTCTCATAGGTGTTTTCCCAGCTAATGAGGAAGCCAAATCACATTGCTTACTCTAGCACATGACTTATAGCCTTTGTATTCATTTAACCAACTCACTTGCAATCGAGTCAAAAGTGAGAATTATCAGATTATGAGATATGTTTCCTTTTGTAATAAGCTTTCTCAGTACAAGTTGTATCAAAATTTAAAATATTTGAAAATTTGAACTATGGAAAAGATAAACATATTGTGTTTGATCCTCAGGAATGCTGTGTGTGTTTTTTCTGTCTGCATCTCTTTGTTTCTATCTAAATAATAATTAAAATAAGCCTTTAATGGCACACCTGGTTAAATGCACATGGTTATCATGTGCAAGACATGGGTTTGAACTCTTGTACCCCACCTGTTTGGGAGGGGGGACTTAACAAATGGTGAAGCAGATCTACAAGTGTCTTTTTTTCACCCTCTTTACCTTCCACTTCCCTCTCTGTCCTATCAAATCAAATAGAAAGACAAGGATAAAGACAAGAATAGAAAAACCTGGCCAGTGAGAGTAGTGGATTTGCCATGCTAACACTCAGCCCCAGTGATAACTTTGGCAGCAAAATAAACATATAAATAAATATATGCAAACTAAAGATGTGTCTCTAACTTTCTCCTACCCTACCTGGCCATTATCTCTGTCATATCAAATAAAATAGGAAAAATTAATAAGAAAAAATGACTATTAGAAGCAATAACCTTGGTGGCAGTAAAAAAAAAATTTAAAACAATTTCTGTAACAGTATCCTTATCCTGCTATACCCATGTGTTTGAGAAGGTGAAGATGCTTCCTTTATTTACTTGTTTATATTTCCAATGATAAATGCTTTTATCATCTCATTAAATGTTAGCACTCTCCAGAATTTGATTCACAATAGATTTAATTATCAATACTGTGAATGTCCTTTGGGCTTAACTTGAATTAATAGTAGAGAAATTGAGTGATGCTTTTTGTCAGTCATTCAGGGGAAAGGGTAAATATAAAGAGACAGTCTGTGTACAGTGCTGTTTGTATGTTTGTGTGTTTGCCAGAATACTGAAAAACTCTTACTATGGAGCAAGGGCTTGAACCTAGGACTCTGGAGCCTAGGCAGAAAAGTATTGCTTCAAAACCATTATGATATCACCTCTGCAATATGCAGGAGTCCAAAGTTGAAAGGCAAGAACTTGCCAAAAATAGGGCTGTTATTCGTAACATTTTGCACCAAAGGAAAAAATTCCAGGCTGGCAGGTAAGGATCAGATCCTATAAAACAGAGAAAGACCTGCTCAACAAATTGTTTGGCTTCATATGTTGACTCTCTTTTCAATCACCAGGTTCCAGATGCCACCAGGATGCTGGCTAGGCTTCCCTGGATTGAAGACCCCACCAATATGTCCTGGAGCTCAGCTTCCCCAGAGTCACACCCTACTAGGGAAAGAGAGAGGCAGACTGGGGGTATGGACTGACCAGTCAACGCCCATGTTCAGCGGGGAAGCAATTACAGAAGCCAGACCTTCTACCTTCTGCAACCCTCAACGACCCTGGGTCCATGCTCCCAGAGGGATAGAGAATGGGAAAGCTACCATGGGAGGGGGTGGGTTATGGGGATTGGGTGTTGGGAATTGTGTGGAGTTGTACCCCTCCTACCTTATGCTTTTGTTCACTAATCCTTTCTTAAATAAAAAATTAAAAAAAAAAAAAACAGAGAAAGACCTAGTGAGGTTTGAATTGTTCTGTGAAAAACTGAGAAATGTTACACATGTGAAAACTAGTGAGTATTTTCTAGTATTTTTCTAGTAAAAACTAGTATTTTCTTTTACTGTTGACTGTAAACCATTAATTTACCAATACAAACATTTTTAAAACATGCATAACATTTCATCAAAAACATTTTAAGTAAAAAGGCAGATTTAGTCATTTGTAAAATAAATGAGTTAAGGGAGCCAGGTGGCAGCAACCTGGTTAAGTACACAAGGGCCTTCGTTCCAAACCCTAGTCCCCACTTATTAGGGGAAAGCTTCATGAGTGGCCAAGTAGAGCTACAAGTCTCTCTCTCTCTGTCTCTCTCCTTCACTATCTCCCTCTCCCTCACAGTTTCACTAAGTCTCTATCCAATAATAAGTAAGGAAATAAACAAAAAATAAGTTTGTAACTCAAAAATAAAAAAAGGAAAATAGATGGGCTATCATTTATTATTTTTAAGATAGTTCTTTTTTATTATGTATTTATTTATTGGATATGCTCAACTAGGTGTGCTAGCACCTTGCCGCTAGGTTTACCCTTTATAAGAAAAGCAGAACATGGAACAAAATATATGACCCACAGCAAGACCTACTGAAAAAGATATATATGTATATTAGCTTGAGAGTAAACAAAGGAGATGATAGAATTCCTGTGTCATTCATTTGTCCCTTCTCTACACTCTCTCCTGGAAACCCAGGATAGTTCCAGTGCTATTTACTCCCCTTTCTCTCAGTAGTTTGGTCAACATTGTCACATTTCACTATCTGTGTTTTAGGTTCCCTTGAGAGAGTATGAGTAGACCCATCCTTACGTGTTTCTTAATCATGAAAATTCCTTAATCACTAAGTCCTGAACCATCTCATTCAGAACATGAGTGGCATGTGCATCTTCTTTTTCTTACCTGTGGAGGACGTTAGAGTACAGGGTTACTTACTCCCTCAATATTCCCTGCCATGATAAAATTGTTCCTAGAGGTGAAATGCTATCACAAATCAGGAATGAAATATACAGGTTTGCTGAGATAAAACCAGCATGTTTTCAAGAACTCTATCAACAATCATAGTAACTGAGGAAATCGTGAAATGTATAAACAAGAACAGTGCTGGACAGCAGTGGACAGTTTGTACTGTGAATAAAGGTGGAAGATCCACCAAAACTCCATTGTGTGAGGCCACCTGATATGTATTTGATTAGACAAAAAATCAGGTGTAGATACTTTAGGTCTTTAAACTAGGGTTCTAACTAGCAGTTTTACCATAGAATATAAAAGACAACATAATCATTTCACGCCCAGGAGCAATAAGGACAGCCTGCCTTATTGACCAGCTTCTCTTATCAGTGACATATGTATATAAACAAAGTAAGCTTGTGAAAATGAAAACAGAAATAAATCAGGCAAAATATTACCATGAAATATACACTAATAAAATTTATTTTATGAAAATCAAATTTTATTCAATGTAATTCGATTCAAACTTTTATGTGTACAATCTCTAGTTCCAGAAAGAAGTGATGCAGCTGGGCCAGGCAGTGGTGCACTTGCTGGAGAGCACATATTATAAGGGCACAAGTCCCAAGCACTGACTTGCAGTAGGACAGATTCAAGAGCAATCAAGCTGTGTTTCAACTGTTTCCACTTCTCTACCCCTCTATCATTCCCTCCATCTTGATTTATGTATGTCTGTTTCCAAATAAATATTAAAATATTAAGTGAGTCATTTGGCTAGGAAAGAAGTATTGGCTTCTCAGTGTTCTAGGGAGATAGCATAATGACATGCAAAATACACACTTTCTCTATTTTATTGGGTAGAACAGAAAGAAATTACCAGACTATGGGGAGATAGAGATGGAAAGAGAAAGACACCTGCAGACATGCTCACAAAGTGTACCCCCTTATAGGTGGGGATTAGAAGGATCAAATGTGATAATATTTATTCTTAACTGAGGGTCCCTCTGCTCAGCCCCAAGCAAAATATATTCATACCTGGCACTCAGCTCTTGCATGTTCAATCCCCTCTCTGGACACACTATAAAAATATTAATCATTGTTTTGATAAAAACATCCATGAAAAAAAAAACAAACAAAAAAGTGGAAAAGAAAATAACCACTCATATAGGCTTTGAATAGTGTTTCAATGACTTTCCTGAATCGAAGGGGATGAACTTTGAGTGACTCTAAGAACAGAGATCAGAATTTCACTCTTAATGAGGTAGTAATCAAGAGTCGGTAATGGGGTATTAAATTGAGTTATATGGTAGATCATAACACAGGAGAAATACTGATGGACTTGTAGCTGGTATAGATACTTACACTTAGGGCCTGGGAATGGGGCAGGAAGTGGGAAGATCAAAGAGATGCTGCACACAGAATGTGAAGGAGTTGGGTTCCAGCATCCTGTGGTTGTCCAGTGATGACCTAGTCAGCTGGAATAGCAAGTTCAACTCTTCACCTTAAATTGTTATTGTCACTATTCCCTAGTCTCCCAAGTCTCTACTGTAATATGTCTTGAGTAATGAGTGGGGTTTTAGTTTTCTATATGAAAAGAGAAGGTTCTGCACATAACAGACTGAAAAACAGCAGTCAGTAAGTGATGGTGTGAGAATCGAATCAAACACAGAATTGGATAGATCTCCAGAATGTCTATAGTAATTCTGTAGCATGGCATTATATAGCACTGCAGCTGCAGGACATAGCGTTCATTATAATTCCTTTGCTTTATCAATTCGTAGTAAGTTTTCCTCAAATAGAGGAAGTTAAATCACAAAGTATCTTCACAGTAACTGGAACCTATTGTTTTTTAAATTTTTTATAAAAAGGAAACATTGACTAAAGTATAGGATGAGAAGGGTACAACTCTACACAATTCCCACCACCAGAACGCTGCTCCCCGGTTAGCTTTCCTACTCTTTATCCCTCTGGGATTATGGGCCCAGGGCCATTATTGGCTGCAGAAGGTGGAAGGTCTAACTTCTGTAATTGTTTCCCCTCTGAACATGGACTTTGACAATCCATACTCCCAGCCTGTCTCTCTCTTTCCCTAATGGGGAAGGGATCTGGGGAAGTAGAGCTCCAGGACACATTGGTGGGGTTGTCTGTCCAGGGAAGTCTGATCAACATTATTCTAACACCTGAAACCTGGTGGTTGTAAAGACAGTTAACATAGAAAACCAAAAAAAAAATTGTTGAACAATCATGAGCCTAAAGGCAGGAATAGTGCAGATGAAGAGTTAGGTGGCTCTCCATTTTGTAGCTAGCTAGTAGGTATATTTTAGTTATATTGCAAAGAGCCTGTGGCTATATTAGTTTTTTTGTTGTTGTTTAATGGAACCTATTTTTTAGTGCGCATATGTTTAGAAACTCAAAATAGATATGCATAACTAATTATATACCACTGCTTAATATGTTTGCACAGTCTCTGATATATGGTATTTGAATCTTTCATTAGGCACCTACTGGTAATTATCACTGAACAATTCTCACTGAGTGTTAAATCATTGCCATAGACATGGATGTCTGAATAGAGACTTTGACGTATAGAACAGAAGAAAAAAGTTGGGCTCTCAGTGATAAGGTCCTGGAGTGTGCATTGAGGTCAGATGGGGGCACCCTTGGATTGTCTTTTCACTTTTCTGTTGCTGTTCAGTGAAGATCATTCAGTTAAAGCAGCCAATGTCTGAGAGAGTGCTCAGTGACAAAGATTTGGGAGTCCAGTCTCCTCTGGTGTGTGAAGCTTCTCTGAAAAGTTTGTTTTTGTGGTATCAGCAGGTGCTTCCTATGAGGGTGTCCCAAGAGGTGCAGCAATTCTCCATCTTTCTCAGTTGAGGGTGTGAACTGAGCTCTAGCACCAGAGCTCTGAAGGGGTTGGACAATCTCTGGGTGAAAATATATTTGCATAAACAGCTCCTCCTCTGACCAAGTATGGAGAAGAAAAGGAGGCAATGGGTAGCCCAGTCACACTGTGGACTCAGGGGACAGAGAGCACCATGGCCACAGCTCTTCTCTTTCTTTTCTTCTTCTCTCATTTTACAGGTAGGATAAGAATAGGCTCTAAAGCAGATCACACTGGCCAACCTTCTCAATCCCACTGACTCTGAGATACCTGTATAAATAACCATGAGTGTCTGTGTTTGCAGGTTCCCTCTCCCAGTCTATGGTGACTCAGCCTCCCACCCTCTCTGCATCTCTTGGATCAACAGCCAGACTCACATGCACCCTGAGCAGTGATATCAGTGTAGGCAGCAAGCACATCTACTGGTATCAGCAGAAGGATGGGAATCCTCCCAGGTATCTCCTGAGGTACTATTCTGACTCAGATAAGCACCAAGGCTCCGGGGTATCTAGCCGCTTCTCTGGATCCAAAGACACCTCAAAAAATGCAGGACTTCTGCTTATCTCTGGGCTCCAGGCTGAGGATGAGGCTGACTATTACTGTAGTATCTGGCACAGTGACAATACTGGTTACACAGTACTCCAGACCTATGAGGAACTGAGACCAAAACCTCTCCTGTGTCTCTCTGCATCCAAAAATCACCTTTGAGATATGCATGACACAGGCCATTTCTGGAATCTGCTTCATTACCAGCAAGCCCAGCTCCCTACGGTAATCATGAGCATGAATTCCAGAAGAGACCCCGTGTGTAACTTAGTTACTAACTTAACAGAAAAAAAGTATATTTTAATGTCCGTGACCCATCATACACTGTGTTGTGTGCATGAGGCATGTTAGTAACTAGAAATGTGTAAATATTGCTGAGCATGTTATATTAATTAGCCCCACTACTTTCTGATTATCAGGGTCAACACATGGCACTCCTATTTTTGAAGCAGAGTCAAATAATAAGTCATGCCCTAAGCAAGGATTTATCTGGGGATGCCAAAATATCTCCCTTGGATAGTGTCTTGAGTGGGTTTACACTGTGATTCTCCATCATGACAGTTTCTATGTAGGATTATGCAATCAAATAAATAACCACCCAATAAATCTGGCCTTTTTTAATGGAGAGGTATGTCAAAGTGGCACACATACTTGCAATCCTCTAGTAGATAGATTTTTTTAAAAGTCTGGTCTGGTCAGTGTTTCCATTTTATAGATAAAAAAAAAACTGTGGAGAAAACTTCCAGAAACCATTAAGATTTATTAGTTAATTATAGGATACATCAAAGAAATTCCAAAATGTCTTACATCAACAAAGGATACACAATGGAGAAGTGCCATCTGCAGAATAATTGTGGCAGAGATAACAAAGAGAAAGTCCATCAAATTTCTTCTGACAAGTTGCAATGTTTCAAGGTTTCTTCAAACTAGCATTCCTAATATAATTTTAGCAGATATCTGCCAGCTAAATGGGTAAAATGTTTAATTTCTTCTTTTATCCCAGGTGCTTATCATGCCATCACATCTATAAACATTGAAAATGAGGAAATGGAAGAGTGTATAGCCCTACCCCACTAGGGAAAGATAGAAACAGGCTGGGAGTATGGATCAACTTTCCAATGCCCATGTTCAACTGAGATGAAATTACAGAAGCCAGACCTTCCACCTTATGTGCCAACTAATGATCCCTGGTCCATGGTCATAGAGGGATAAAGAACAGGGAAGTTATGAGGGGAGGGAATGGATACTAAAACTTAGATGGTGGGAATTGTGTGAAATTGTATCCTTAATTACTATGGTCTTGTCAATATTTTTTTATTTTATAAATAAATTTAAAACATAAGAAAAGTGTGGGACAGCAGTGAACAATTTGATTTTGGGTTGAGGAGAAAGATCCACCAGACCTCAATGCTGTGAGACCACCTGAATGTTATTTGATTAAAAAAAAATAGGTGAGGTGGTGCAAAGCGCAAGGACCAGCATAAAGATTCCAGTTCGAGCCCCAGGATCCCCACCTGCAGAGGAGTCGCTTCACAGGCTTTGAAGCAGGTCTGCAGGTGTCTATCTTTCTCTCCCTCTCTCTGTCTTCTCCTCGTCTCTCCATTTCTCTCTGTCCTATACAACGATGATGACATTAATAACAACAACAATAATAACTACAAAAATAAAACAACAAGGGCAACAAAATGGAATAAATAAATAAAAATAAAAAACGGAATAAATAAAAATAAATAATTAATAAATAAATAAAAATAAAAATAGGTGGAGGTACTTTATATCTTTGAACAAGACTTCTAATGAAGTGCTTTACCATAGAATATAAAATAAAATACAAAATATTCTACAGCCCAGGGCAATGGTCATTCATGCCTCCCACATAATTGCCAAACCTGATAGGGAAGAAAGAATGTGTTTGTAAGGTGAAGGGTATCATGGCCTAATTTCATAAAGCAGATGAAAGTTGGGGAGGGGGCTTACTTCAAAGGACAGAGTGAAGCATAATAGCCTCATATTCTGATTTATCCCACAACACACATACACCCCCAAAGTCTACAGTAACTTATTTTCTATTAAGTGTACATTGTACTAAGGAGTGACTGCTGTCAGAAACAATTATGTCCTTGGGAAGCAGTTAGTCAGAACAAACTGTACCGCATGTCTTAACAGCTCTTAAGCATGTCTTTTTTTTTCCCCTTTATTGTTGTTGTAGTTATTGTTGTTGTTGTTACTGATGTCATTGTTGGATAGGACAGAGAGAAATGGAGAAAGGAGGGGAAGAGAGAGGGAAAGATAGACACCTGCAGACCTGTTTCACTGCCTGTGAAGCAACTCCCCTGCAGGTGGAGATTCAGGGACTCAAATCGAAATCCTTACTCTGGTCTTTATGCTTCCCGCCACATGCACTTAACCCACTGTGCTACTGCCAGACCCGCAAGGATGTCTTACAGTTGAGTAAACTAAACAATTTTCGTTATTATGAGCCAGAGTCATCAAGAAAGGGGTATGTTATGTCCAGGAGGTTCTGTTTATTGAGGAGTGTCCTTCTAAAATGAAGATGGGAAAGTATTGCTTAAGCAGAGAGAATCTAGCCACAGAAAGTAAAAGGTTGGGGGCCATGGCGCACAGTACAAAGACCAGCACAAGGATCCCAGTCAAGCCACCGGGTTCCCCACCTTCAGTGGGGGGTTGCTTCATGAGTGGTAAAGCAGGTATGCAGGTGTCTATCTTTCAGGCCCCCTCTCTGTCTTCCCCCCCTCTGTCAATTTCCCTCTATCCTATCAGCAACAATGAGAACAATAATAATAACAATCAACAACAAGGGCAAAAAATAACTTCAAGAACAGTGGATTCGTAGTGCAGTCACTGAGCCCCAGCAATAAGCCTGGAGGAGGAAAAGAAAAAGAAAGAAAGAAAGAGAGAAAGAAAGGAAATGATATAGTCACTTGTCTTCTTTCCATCCTCTCAATAATGCCTTCAACTTCTTTCAAGATCGAATCTGATTTAAGGATAAATCCCTAGTTAGCATGGAAATATTTCACATATACAGTAACATATTTCAACACATAACAGAACCAGTAGTATTCTTTAGCTTCAAAAACCACAGAAGCTCCCAAATCAGTTGTTAGATTGTTATTTCTAAAAACACTTCCCTTTCAACCTATCATTTACTCACTAGGGAGTGAGTGAGGTCAACTCGAAAGTAAGAAAAAAATATGAACTATCTCCATCCTGTCATTCCATTTTCCCCACCTTGAGTGACTAAATAATGATAATGATGAAGATTATAATAGCAAGAACGCACCTAATTCATTACTGTTTGGATAAACTAAATAAAGAAATACTGGTTTGAGCAGGGTTAGATAGCATAATGGTTATGCCAAGAGACTCTCAAGCCTGAGGTTCTGAAGTCCCAGGTTCAGTTCCCTGCACCACCATAAAACAGAGCTGAGCAGTGCTTTGGTACAAAATAACTAAATGAATGAATAAATAAAATAATGAACACAAAATACTAGCTCAGAACTATAGGCATGCAGTGGTTACACAGGCTCCAGTGCTGACTATGGGCCCTAGTTCAAATCAGTGGGGTTTACCGTTAACAATATTTATGCATTTTTCCATACTTGGGAGCTACTTTCTTCTCTGATTCAGCTTTCTAGTCCTATTTCCAACTATTCACCATCACTCCAGACAATATCTTGGATCCACCTGCATGCTGTATGTCAGGCTCAGGCAAAAACTAGTAAAGTTGTGGGCCCCTTGGAATATACCTAAAATAGACCTACTAGCTTTTTCCAAAATGGAGACCCACAAATGTACATGAGCAATATTCTTGCCAAGAAGTTCATGATTTGTCAAAATTTGTTTGGCTTTATATATTAACTCACTTTCAACCACCAGATTGCAGATGCTGCCATGATGCTACCATGATGCTAACCTGACATTCCTGGGCAGATGACCCCACCAATGAGTCCTGGAACTCTGCATCCAATAGGGAAAGAGAGATAAAAGCTGGGAGTATGGATTGACCTGCCAACACCCATGTTCAGCAGGGAAGCAATTAAAGAAGCCAGACCTTCCACTTTCTGCAGCCCATAAAGATCCTGGGTCCATGTTCCCAGAGGGTTAAAGAATAGGAAAGCTATCAAGGGAGGGGATGGGATAGGAAGTTCTTGTGGTGGGAATTGTGTGGTATGGTCTTGTCAGTATTTCCATTTTATAAATAAAATAATGTTGGTATGCTTCTAGTTCTGCTTCTGGGATCCCTTCTGTTACATTGCTTGACATTGTGGTCTATTTACATGATCATTCTGTTACATTATTTTGGTCTCACTCCCCCTGCCTCTATGAGATTTTGGTTTAGTCTTTGCCTTTTCGCGTTTCTTCCTTCTCCCCACCCCCTATGCTACATACTTCCTGGGTTCCTGACTCTGTTGCAGGAGGAGAAAGATGGAGGACAGAATTGTGTGGTGATTAGATTAGATTAGTTTTTGAACCGTTGGCTCGTGAATAAAGAAATACAGCTTCTCCGCTCAGCCTTGTGTCCCTGGTCGTCTGTTACCTGCCCGTGAAGCCAGCCCAGAGAAAACAACAAAATAATTTTTAAAAAGACATCATACTCATTTCACACACACCTGCAGTAAGGACAGGCTGCCCTGTTGCACAACTTCTATTCACAGTGAAATGTGTATATAAACAAAGTAAGTTTTTGAAAATGAAAACAGAACTAAGGCAGGTAAAGAAACAAAATTACAATAAAAATACAGTAATAAAATTGATTTGAAGAAAAACAAATTTTATTGATGCAATTTTATTCTATTTGAATTTATCAACCCTTTATTTGCACAGTCTACAGCTGTGCCAGGCAGGGGTGCACTTGCTGGAGAGCACATGTTTTAAGGGCACAGGTCCCAAGCACTGACTTGCAGGAGGACAGATTCAGGTGCAATAAATAGTGTTGCAGCTTTTTTCCATTTTTCAATTCATCTAGCTTTCCCTCCATCTTGGTTTATCTCTGTCTCTTTCTAAATAAAAAGAATATTAAAAAAATAAGTGAGCAGGGATCTAGGAAAGAAATATTACCTACACAATGATCTTGGGAGATAGCATAATAACAAGAAAAATGCACATTTTCTCTATTTTATTGAGTAGAACAGAAAGAAATTGACAGAGTATGGGGAGACAGAGATGGAGGGAAAAAGAAACAGACTGGCAGACCTGCTTCATCACTCATGCAGGTAAGGACCAGGGGGATCTAATGTGTTAGTATTTGTTCTTAACCCCCGCTTGGTGCCACAGCCCCGCACCAAGAAAAATATTCTCATATATGGCAATCAGAGTCCCTAGATTCAATCCTTCTCTGGATACACTGTAAAGAAGCTGATCATTGGATGAAAAAAAAATACACACAAGACACACAAAGAAAGAAGAAAGGAAAATAAGTGGTGATCACTCACATGTGTCATTTAAGTGGTGTTTCAGTGTTTTTACTGCATCTTTATGGGGATGAACTTTGAATAACTCTAAGCATAGAGATCTAAAATATCATTCTTAGTATGGGAAATATCACCAGCTAGGTGGTGGAGTATAAATTGAGTTATATGGCAGATCATAACACATAACTGACTGACTGCCTGGCATTAGGTATAGGCACCTAAATTCATGGACCAGGAATTGGCTAGAGGGTTGGAATATCAAAGAGATGCTGTTCACAGACTGTGAGGGAATTGACTTCTGGCATTCTGTGGTTGTCCTGTAATGACCTACCAAAAGCTGGAATAGCAAAGTTCACTATTTCTTAGTCTCCCAAACCCCAGCTATTAAATATTTTGATGAATGAGTGGAGATTTTAGCAGCTTATATGAGAAGTTTCTGCACTTAACAGAGGGAAAGACAGAAGTCAATAAATGAAGTTGTGAGATTCTAATCATAATCTGAATGCATCTCTAGAATGTCTACATTTACTCTACACCATGGCATTATTCAGCACAGCTGCTGGGGATCTTAGCATTCATTATAATTCCTTTACTTTTTTCAAGTAATGATAAATTTTGTTCAATTATAGGAAGTAAAATCACAAAATTTCTTGAGAGTAATTGGAATCTATTGTTTAATTTGTATTTGTATAGAAATTCAAAATAGATATGGATAACTAATTATATACCACTGCTTAATATGTTTGCACAGTCTCTGATATATGATATTTGAATCTTTCATTGAGACTCTATTTACAATTTAGACTGGAGAATTCTCACAGAATGTTAAATAATTGCCATAGCCATGGATGTCTGAATAGAGACTTTTACCTAAAGAGCAGAAGAAAAGAGCTGGGCTCTCAGGGATTTGGTTCTGGGACTGTGCACTGAGTTTAGAAAGGGGCACTCTTAGTCTTTTCACCCCCTGTTACTGTTCAGTGAAAATCAATCAACTGAAGCAGCCAGTGTCTGAGAGAGTGCTCGGTGACAAAGATTTGGAGTCCAGTCTCCTCTGATGTGTGAAGCTTCTCTGAAAAGTACATTTTTGTGGTGTCAATAGGGTGACACCTATGAGGGTGTCCCAAGAGGTGCAGCAATTCTCCATCTTTCTCAGTTGAGGGTGTGAACTGAGCTCTAGCAGCAGAGCTCTGAAGGGGTTGGACAGTGTCTGGGTGAAAATATATCTGCATAAACAGCTCCTCCTCTGACCAAGTGTGGAGAAGAAAGGGACACTGGCAGCCCAGTCACACTGTGGACTCAGGGGACAGAGAGCACCATGGCCAGGGCTCTTCTCTTCCTTTTGTTCTTCTCTCATTTTACAGGTAGGATAGGAGTAGGTTCTGAGCCAGATCACACTGAACAACCTTCTTAACCTCACTGGCTCTGAGATACCTGTATAATCAACCATAAGCTTCTGTGTTTGCAGGTTCCCTCTCCCAGTCTATGGTGACTCAGCCTCCCACGCTCTCTGCATCTCTTGGATCAACAGCCAGACTCACATGCACCCTGAGCAGTGGCCTTGATGTCAGCAGTTATAATATTTACTGGTATCAGCAGAAGGATCTGAATCCTCTGAGGTTTCTCCTGTACTACTATTCTGAATCAGAAAAGCCCCAAGGCTCTGGGGTCCCGAGTCGCTTCTCTGGATCTAAAGACACCTCAAAAAATGTAGGACTTCTGCTCATCTCTGGGCTCCAGGCTGAGGATGAGGCTGACTATTACTGTATGGTCTGGCCCAGTGACAATACTGGTTACACAGTGCTCCAGACCTATGAAGAACTGAGACCAAAACCTCTCCTGTGTCTCTCTACATCAAAGTATCACTTCTGAGACATTCATGACACAGGCAATTTCTGGAATCTGCTTCACCACCAGTAAGCTCAGCTCCCTGCACTCATCATGAGCCCAATTTCCAGAAACTACTATTGAATCTCGGAGCAGCAGCTGACTCTCCTGTCATTAGGTTCCCTTCAAGATCTTTTATGTAATTAAGTAATCAATTAATTCAAATGAAATATATTGCCTGAATGATATCACTGGATCAGCACATATTGTGTTCATGAGGCACTGTAGAAACTAGAAGCATGTGAATATTGCTGAGAATGTTATAGTAAATATCCCCATTAATGTATGTTTGGCAGGAACAGCACATAAATTCTTATGTAAACAGAAAGTCACACACTCAGCTAGGATTAATGTGGGGATGCCAAAATATCTTCCTTGGATAGTGTATTATGTGGCTTACACTCTGACTCTCCATGACTACAGTTCCCATATAGGATTATATAATCAAAGAACTGCTCAAAGTCTCAGGTTTGTTTTAATGGGGGTGGGGGTGGGGTCAAAGTGGCACTCATACTTGTGATAATCTAGTAGGTAGATTAAAAAAAAAAGAGTGGCCCCAATAATGAAATTCAAAAAAAAAAAAAGAGTGTAGTAAATTTCCAGAATCTACTGAGTTATCTTTTAATCTGCTGAGTTTTATTAGTTAGTCACAGGACACATCAAAGGAAATTCTCTTATATCAGCAAAAGGCATAATCAATCATTAATGAGGGAGACAAAATGGAGAAGCACCATCTGCACAATGATTGTGGCAGAGATAACAAACTGTAAGTCCAACAGATTTCTTCTAACAAGCTTGCAATGTTTCAATATTTCTTCCAAAAAGAGCCCTAGTGGAATCTTAGCAGATATCTATCAGTTAAATGGCCAAAAGGTCATGAATCTCTTCATTCATATCAGGTGCTTATCATGTCATCACATCTATAACCATTGTAAATGAAGAAATGTATAAATAAGAACAGTGTAGGACAGTATTTGAAAAATTTTACTGTGCACCAAGTAGGGAGATCCACCAGCACTGAGTTGTGTGAGACCATCGGATATATACTTTACTAAAAAAAAAAAAAAAAAAAAAAATCAGGTGAAGATACTTTATGTCTTTGAACTAGGTGCTTTACCATAGAACATAAATGACATCATAATCATTTCACACACCAGCAATAAGGACAGGCTGCCCTGTCTCACAGCTTCTCTTCTCCGTCAAATGTGTATGTAAGTAAAGTAGGCTGGTGAGAAAGAAAAAAAGAAAGCAGGTAAAGAAACAAAATCACCAATAAAAATACACAAATAAAATTGATTTTAGGAAAATAAAATTTTATTCAGTGTAATCTTATTCAATTTGAACTGAAAATTTATTTGAACAATCTCCCATCCTAGAAAGAAGTGACACAGCTGGGCCAGGCAGCTGGAAAGCACATGTTACAAGGGTTCAAGCTCCAAGTGCTGACTTGCAGGAGAATAGGTTCAGGAGCAACAAAGCTGTGTTGCAGCTGTGTCCATTTCTCTATCCCATTATCTTTCCCTCCATCTTGATTTATCTCTGTCTTTTTCTAAGTAAATAAAAACTCATGGTCTGTGGAGATAGCATAATGTCAACCAAGATATACATTTTCTCTATTTTATTGGTTAGAAATGAGAGAATGGGGAAATAGAGGTGGAGAGAGAAGGAGAGACAACTGCAGATCTGCTTCACTATTCATGAAGTATAGCATGTGGAAAGCAAGGGAATCAAATATGATAGTATTTGTTCTTAACCTGGTGTGCCACAGCCCAGCAACAAGCAATCTGGTACAATCCCTTCACTTGTAGGCTCAGAAGCAGAACCTGCAGTGTCTCCACCATCCTGGACTCTCAGCCTTACTAACTGGACAGTGAAAGCAGGAAACATCACTAAGGTTGTTCAAGGGGAAGAGTCCCCCTTTCGTCTGAGTACTTGCAGTGAAGAGTTACATTGGACTTGACACTGTGTCTCAGACCTCTCTTCCAGGGCCAAGGGCGCCATCTGGAGGCCTCAGTGTCAGGGTCTGAAGGACAGATAATCACCTTATCCTGCTCAGCAACCAGTAACAGTGTTGGATTTTAAAGTGCAGGCTGATACCAACAGATCCCTAGTGTTGACCCCAAAACTGTAGTTCTTGCAAGTTTTCTATAGTAGAATACTTTTGAGAAGGTATTGATGCTTTCTTTAGTCACTTGTTTATATTTCTGATGAAAAACACTTAATCACCTCATTAAATATTAGCACTCCAGAATTTGATTCACAATGGATTTAATTATCAGTGCTATGAATGCCTATTGGATTTAATCTGAATCACTGTTAAAGAAATTAGTGATGCTTTCTGTTACTCATTCAAGAGAAAGGGTAAATATTTAAAGGGATAGCATCCCTTTTTTCTACTTTCTCACCTCAGAAACAAGTCTACATTCAGTTCTATTTATGCCCATTTCTCTTGAGTTCAGGTATCTAGGTTATCAACAGTGTCTGTCACGTTTTAGTATCTGTGATTTGGGTTCCCTGGAGAAAGTTTGAGAGCCTTCCTTACATGTTTCTGGGAAGATTCCTAAATCAGCATGCTCTGAATCATCTCATTCAGAACATGATTGGCATATGGATCTTCATTTCTTGGCAGTGGAGGAAGTTAGAGTACAGGGTCACTTTCCCCTTCTCAATATTCATGGTAAATTTGTCCCTAAAGGTAAAAAGATGTCATAAATCAGGAATAGAAGATTCCAGTTTGTTCAAATGAAACCAGCAGGTTTCAAGGACTCTATCTATAACCATAGTAACTGAGGAAATAGCAAAGTGTATATACAAGAACAGTGCTGGACAGCAGTGGACAATTTGTACTGTGTTTCAAGGAGGATGATCAAACAGCACTCAATTGTGTGAGGCCACCTGATATGTATTTAATTTAAAAAAATCAGATGGAGCTACTTTATGTCTTTGAACAAGCCTTCTAAATAGGTGCTTTACTTTAGAATATAAAAGACATCATAATCATTTCACACACAGCTGCAACAAGGACAGGCTGTCTTATTGACTAGCTTCTCTTCTCAGTGAAATATCTGTATAAGCAAAATAAGCTGCTAAAAATGAAAATAGAAATAAAGCAGGTAAAGGAAAATATCATCATGAAAATTACACTGATAAAATTGATTTTATGAAAATCAAATTTTATTCCATGTAATTTGGTTCAATTTGAATTTGTCAAATATTTATATAATCTCCAGTCCTAGAAATAAGTGATCCAGCTGAGCCAGGCAGTGGCACACTTGGCTGACAGCACGTGTTATAAGGGCTCAATCCCCAAGCACTGACTTATAGGAGGATAGATTCAAGAGCAATAAAGCTGTGTGGCAACTGTTTCCATTTCTCAACTCCTCTATCTTTCTCTCCACCATGGGTTATCTCTATCTCTTTTTAAATAAATAAAATAGAAAAAAATGGAGGCAGGTGGATAGGAAAGAAATGTTGCCTACTCGTTGGTCTGCGGAGATAGAATAATGAAAAACAACATGCATATTTCCTCTACTTTATTGACTAGCGCTGAGAGAAATTGAGAGAGGATGGGGAAATAGAGATGGAGTGAGAAAGAGAGACACCTGCAGACCTGCGTCACCACTCATAAAGTATACCACCTACAGGTGGGAATCAGGGGGAGCAAATGCGATAATATTTGTTCCTAACCTGGTGTGCCACAGCCCAGCACCAAGCAAAATATTTTCAACCCTGGCCATCAGAGCTTTCATGTTCTGTCCCCTCTCTGAAAATAGGGCAAAAAAAGGTAATCACTGGGAGTCGGTGTTAGCACAATGAGTTAAGCGCATGTGGCACAAAGTGCAAGAACCAGTTAGGATCCCAGTTCAAGCCCCTGGCTCCCCACCTGCAGGGGAGTCACTTTACAGGCAGAGAAGCAGGTCTGTAAGTGTCTCTCTGTCTCTCTTCCTCTCTATCTCCCCCTTCCCTCTCAATTTCTCTCTGTCTCTATCCAATAACAAATAAATAAATAAATAAATAAATAAATAATTTTAAAAAGCTAATCACTGTTCTCATTAAAAACAAAAAAGGCCACCAAAGAAGGGAAAAAAGAAGTAATAACCACTCACATATAGCATTTGAATAGTGTTTCAGTGTTTTTACTGTATCGGAGGATGAAGTCTGAGTGACTCTAAGCTCAGAGATCAGAAATTCATTCTTAATGAATTTCTGTGGGAGTTGCCACTGACTAGTTAGTGGGTATTAAATTGAGTTATATCACAGATTATACAACACAGGAGAAATACTGATGGACTTGTGGCCAGTATAGACACTTACACTTGGGTCTCTAGAATGGGGCAGGAGGTGGAAAGATCAAAGAGATAATCTGCACAGACTGTGAGGGAGTTGGGTTCTGGCATCCTGTGGTTGCTCTGTCATGATTGAGTGAGAGCTGGAATGGAAATGTTTGACTTTTCAGTCAAATACTCCTTAAAGTGTTATTGTCTCTAGTCCCTAGACTCGCCAATCACTACTGTCACATGTCTTGAGGGATGAGTGGTGTTTTTAGCTCTCTATATGGAAGGAAAGAGAAGGTTCTACACTTAACTGAGTGACATACAGCAGTCAATCGGTGATGGTGTGAGAATTCAATTGTAGATCTTGATGGTTCTCTAGAATGTCTACAGTAATTTTGCAACATGACATTATTCAACACACTTGCTGGGGGTCTTAGCATTCATTATAATTCCTTTACTGTGTCAGTTAATAATAAGTTCTTTTCAAATATAGTAAGTTAATTCACAAAGTATCTTGAGAGTAACTTGCTTACATATTCAAAATAGATATGTGTAACTAATTATATACCATTGCTTAATATTTGTGCACAATCTCTAATATATGATATTTGAATCTTTTATTGAGCATCTACTTATAATTATGACTGAAGAATTCTCACTGAGTGTTAGTTGACTCATTGTTAAAGTCCTGGATGTCTGAATAGAGACTTTGACCTAAAGAGCAGAAGAATAGGGCTGGGCTCTCAGGGATTTGGTTCTGGGACTGTGTACTGAGGTCAGAAGTGGGCACTCAAAAACAGTCTTTCCATTCCTCTGTTACTGTCAAGTGAAAATCAATCAGTTGAAGCAGCCAGTGTCTGAGAGTGCTCAGTGACAAAGATTTGGGTGTCCCGTCTCCTCCGGAGTGTGAAGGTTCTCTGAAAAGTACATTTTTGTGGTGGCAGTAGGGTGATACCTATGAGGGTGTTCCAAGAGGTGAAGGAATTCTCCAGATTTCTCAGTTGAGGATGTGAAATGAGCTCTAGCACCAGAGCCCTGAAGGGTTTGGACAATCTTTGGGTAAAAATATATTTGCATAAAAAGCTCCTCCTCAGACCAAGTGTGGAGAAGAAAAGGAGGCATTAAGCAGTCCAGACACACTGTGGACTCAGGGGACAGAGAGCACCATGGCCAGGGCTCTTCTCTGCTTTTTGTTCTTCTCTCATTTTACAGGTAGGATAGGAGTAGGTTCTGAGCCAGATCATACTGGACAACCTTCTCAACCCCACTGACTCTGATATACCTGTATAATCAACATAAGTTTCTGTGTTTGCAGGTTCCCTCCCAGTCTATGGTGACTCAGCCGCCCTCCCTCTCTGCATCTCCTGCATCAACAGCCAGACTCACATGCACCCTAAGCAGTGATATCAATGTTGGCAGCAAACATATATACTGGTACCAGCAGAAGGATGGGAGTTCTCCCAGGTATCTCCTGCACTACTACTCTGACTCAAATATGCACCAGGGCTCTGGAGTCCCCAGCCGCTTCTCTGGATCCAAAGACACCTCAAAAAATGCAGGACTTCTGCTCATCTCTGGGCTCCAGGCTGACGATGAGGCTGACTATCACTGTAGTATCTGGCACAGTGACAATATTGGTATCACTGTGCTCCAGACCTATGAGGAACTGAGACCAAAACCTCTCCTGTACGCTTTGCATCAAAGAACCACCTCTGAGTTATTCATGACACAGGTCATTTCTGGAATCTGCTTCATCAACAGCAGACCCATCTTCCTGCAGTCCTCATGACATTTCCTGCACAAATTCTCCATGTGACTACTTGTCTTCCAGAGTAGCAGCTGAATCTTCTGTCATCACATTTCCTTCAAGATCTTCTACTTATCTGGAAAAAAAAATGAAGTATATTGACTGGATGATGGCCCTGGTCCATCACATTGTTTGCATGAGGCACTGTAAAAACTTGAAGGGTGTGGATATTGCTGAGCATGTTATATTAAATACCTCCACTAATTTAAGTTTGGCAGGGCTAACACATGGTGTTCCTGTGTTTGAAGTCAGAGTCAAATGAAAACAATCACACCCTACAAACAGATTTTTCTGGAGCTACCAAATATCTCCCTGTGTAGTGTACTGTGTGGACTTACACCTGTGGTTCTCCATTAATACAATTTCCACATAGGATTAGACAAACAACTTCCCATAGACTAAGGTCTGTTTTAGGGGGCATCAATGTTGCAATACAAACTTGTTATCCTTAGTAGGTAGATAGAAAAGAGTGTGACACTGACTTTAAGAATCACTCAGTTTTATGAGTTAGTTAGAGCATACCTCAATGGAATAACAAAATATCTTACATTGCCAAATGCATAATAGTTAAGTAAGGAGGGAGACAAAATGGAGAAGTGCCATCTGCAGGGGGGCTTGTGGCAGAGATAACAAAATGTAAGGCCATCACATTTCTTCTAACAAGTTTGCAATTATTTCAAGGTTTCTTCTAACTAGCACCCCAATGAGATTTTGGCAGATATCTGT